>NC_062521.1:4303727-4443727 GCF_022655615.1 Tachysurus fulvidraco | reverse complement strand
ATCTATCTATCTATCTATCTATCTATCTATCTATCTATCTATCTGTTTGTTTGTTTGTTTATTTATCTGTTTGTTTATTTATTTATTCGTTCGTTCGTTCGTTCGTTCATTTGTTTATTATTGGCATTTATTATTTATTTATTTATTAAATGTTATTTTGTTTTTTTCTCTATCCAGTGCCATTTCCATTAGCAGTGATTTTATTACCATAAACCCAGCGCCAAACCTTCAGCCAAACGAATCAACAGCGCAGATGTTTTCCGCAGTCGCAGAAACTTTGTCCTTGCACTTTTTTTTCTCTTGATACTGTATAAAACTCTCGTGTCACTTTACATCAAATTCGCTCCTGCGATCGTTTTTCATATTGTCGTATGTTATCTGGCAGAACCGACGATTAAAAGCGGTAGAGATAAACCGGTATGTAGGACACTGTATGTTAATGTCTTTTTTAAGGTTGCACTACATCGATCTTGCGTCTAGCGCAGTCGTTCGTTTAGCTTCAGACGGCCGTGTAATTGACGAGCGGCCGTGTTGTCTTTGGGTTGGAAGTACAGGGATATCGTTCCACCATCTGGATTTGTCATCCGACGCTTTTTCCCACCACCAGATTTCGGTTTTAAAGAATCCTTCTGCGTTTCGTTTTTTTCCTCCCTCACTAAATCTTTAGATCTGCAATATGATATTCCTGCTTTTGCATATAATCTTTCCCATGCTCGCTCGCTCGCTCGCTCCCTCCCTCTATCCCTCCTTCACTGACTGACTGGTTTTATGTTCACCGCCTGTCCGATACCTCTTAACATATCGGCTATTGAAGTGTAATTGTTCACAATGGAACACCGGAGATAAGGCCGCGTGCTGAGAGTGTGTAAGCACAGCTGCTTCCAGCCTCGCGAGGCTGTGATGTTCCAATGAAACATGTGGTAAGACTTAGCGGGGGAACGGGGGTATGGAGCAAAACACAGCCACTCTTCCTGCAGGGGCTGGGAATATTAAAGAAAGAAAGAGCTAGAAGGGAAACAAGGGGGAGATAGGGAGCGTCTGAAATTGAGAAATATGATACCAGGAGAGCACTGTGCAAGGAAAACAAAGTTACTTAAGCCTCCAGCCATTCCTGTTATTAAAATAGTATCACAATTTGATTGAATTTAGCATGTTTAGGGTAGAAGAAGCATAAAGGCCTCAGCCGGCTGGTGGCCGGAGGCGGATTTCAGTCTGTTGCTTCCAGACGCCGTAGAGAAAACGTGACACGTTTCCTATTTGTTATGTCGCTAGATACGAGCGTACTGTGCGCGGCTTTCTTTTTGTTTCCTTTTGGATTTTTTTCCGTAGAAGTTATCTAGTTTGCTCATCGCACGTGGTTTGAAGTTCGAAGCGGCTCATTAACGAGTCAGATCCTCTCTTGTTTATCAGTTCCACCACATTCCCTTACTGTGCAATCAGTTCGAAACTCTCTCCATAACAGCACACACACACACACACACACACACACACACACACACACACACACACACACACACACACACACACACACACACACACACACACTCGGGGTATGATCTAAAAATGTGTGAAAATGGAGAAACTGCAAGTCAGCAAGGAAGACTGTCTTGTGTTACGAGTAAAGTGTAAACAGTGCAGTTGTAGGATGAAGTGTGGAAATTTCGACATAGAGATTACAAGGCGTACGGTCGTCAAGACGCCCGGCTAGCGTTCGTGTTTGTTTTTCTAGCCAATGCTAATCATTGTGCGATTCTCTCAATCCCACAGATCGCACTAATCTTATCAACAAGCGGACCGACGTTAATAGCTTAGTAATGCTCAATCAAACAGTGACTTGTAGGTCAAACGTATTAAAAGCATGTTTTATGTTTAAGGTGTAAAACGAGATAGATGGTGTGATACAGACTCGCGTACTGTAATCGCATCCTCTGAGGAGCTTTATTTCTCTTTAAACGTTAAATAAAGAACAAATCATTCTTTTATCCATTTGCACGTCAGCAGCCAACTCTTCAAATGAAGACAGCTTTTTATATAAAAAAAAGGAAAGGAAAAGAAATCTCTCAATGACCTAGTAGAACTACCGTCGAAGAGATGGGGGACTCGACTTGACTCGAGTCAGACTTAAGTCGCAAATTTGAGACTCGAGACTTGCTTGACTAATATTAAAAAAGACTCGACTTGTCTTTGACTTGACATTCATGACTTGAGACTTGACTCGGACTTGAGTTAAATGACTCAGAGATGGGGGACTCGACTTGACTCGAGTCAGACTTAAGTCACAAATTTGAGACTTGCTTGACAAATATTAAAAGAAGACTTGACTTTGACTTGACATTCATGACTTGAGACTTGACTCGGACTTGAGTTAAATGACTGATAGATGGGGGACTCGACTTGACTCGAGTCAGACTTAAGTCACAAATTTGACACTTGAGACTTGCTTGACAAATATCAAAAGAAGTCTCAACTTGACTTTGACTTGACATTCATGACTTGAGACTTACTTGTGACTTGCACATGTGTGACCTACTCCCACCTCTGCAAAATAAAGCATTAATGTCGGACGGTAGACTTCGCAGTCAGCGTCGCACTCTGATATTTTTTTACTCTTTTTTTTTTAATCTGTCGTATTTAGCAGTGCGTCAAATTCACGTTTTCTTTATCCGTTTTGTCAACGAATATATGTTTCCTTTGAACTTATGGACTTTCCACAGGCTCAACATCCCGTCACGTCTGCTCCGATTTTACTTGCGCCCCCTTATGTGGTCGGTGTTTTAGGGCACGAGTGCTTATTCCCAATCAAGTCCTCGACTTCTGCAGTATCTGCTCAGGAAATTCACTGGAAACCTGTGGGCTTAGAAACAGAGGTTCTTTTTAAAACGACCAACAAAAAGCCACTTTTTTTTTTTTTTTTTTTTTTGATTGAAATCCAAACTGGCCTTCACAGGTTTGAGTGCCTGGAGCTGAAAAGGGTGAGTGGAAATATGTGAGTGACCCAGCTGAGCAGATTCAGATCCGTTTCAACCACAATCCACTTCTGAAGGCTGTGCTCCGAGCCATCTTTTATGAAGGTCTTGGCTACATATGGGGAATTACGAGGGCTGATGCCAAACGCAGTGTGAAAGCTAGAGGAGGTAAAGGGTAATGAGTAAAGCGAGATCGTCTCCGCTCGCGCTGCTGCAACGTTATGAACTCAGCAGCTCCCTGAGATCTTTATACAAACGAATCCATAAAAAAAGAGTCAGGATCTTTAACCTTCACCTTTCGGAAATGTTCGGTTTGCTCGTGACGATTGATGTGAATGAATGCAAATGCAGGACTGTATCGAGAGGTCAAGCTTTGAGCTTCCTTCGGTGGTGCAGATACCGTAATGTAGTGATGTTAGAGAAAATGAAAATATTAGTAGTACTGACCATGTAAGGATCTTTAATCACTGCTCAGTTTGACGCGCAGTTGTTTTAAGTTAGCATTCGAGACTAGTTAAATATTTGAGCGATGTAGCCGAGGGCAGAATTCGCCCACGATGTACCGTTTGTTTCCCTCTGGATTTTCTATTTATTTAGGTGTCAGTGTTTTGGTTAATATTTGAAGAAAGAAAAAAAAAAGACTCCTGGTGTAGGCCACACCCACTTTAATGCAATGTAAATGTGGATACGGATTGTTCAGCCCCGAACAGATACAGATAGAGCCATCGCATTCCACCCCTGCTGGATGGTATCCATTAGTCTGGGCGTGCGTTTAGCATTTGGCCACCTGCTGTCCTCAATGCCAGCGCCAGGACAGCAATGGATGGATTAAATAGACGTCCCTGACTAGACAAATGTGGAATTCTCGAGGCACTAATTACTCAGGAAATTTCTGCCAACTGGCACTGATGATTGTGCCCAGTTCTTTGTTCCAGCTCTGGTCAAAACACAACGGAGACAGAAGCATCTGTCCTTAATTCATACGCTTAAGTAAATGTATACTTTAATCATAAAATCCAGCATAAAGTCCATACTCGAAACGAAAGGAGAAATGTTTTGAACCGTGATCTCTGGAAATCAAGTGCAGTCTCGCAGGACAGCTTGAAAGAAGGCGAGGATGACTCTGCCACTCTCACATCACCTCATCACCTTGTCACTTCATCATCCTTACAGCAACAAGCAAAATGGGTGCCTGCTAAGTCGTCACTCCTGCTCGACAGTGAGCCAGAGGACGGGAAACCCTGTTCAATCAGTCTTTCATCGCCTTGGAACAGATCATGCTAGTTTGCTAAGTGCTCTGTCTGCTGTCTCTCGCACAGATGGAGGTTGAACTTTTAAATCCCTGTACTGGAGGCTTTCCCACATCCAGGGCACAGAGCTTTCCATCAGCAGTTTCTCAGACCCTCACACACACACACACACACACACACACACACACACACACACACACACACACACACACACACACACACACACACACATACACACATGCACCTTTAGGGTCACAATGGCTTTGAGATATTCAGAAATGCCCCATGACAGCTGAGCCAACCGCCGATCTTTGTAACACTCCGTAACCTAGGATGTTTTAACGACGGCGTCCAAGATACATTAACTAAACACTTTCTTAAATGTCTTTCAGATGTTTCCCCCTCAGAACGCTGGCAGACGTGAAGGGATCTGCTCCCATTTAGGGCTGAGACGATTTATTGTTTCTGGAGAAAATTACACATAAGCTCCGGCCCTCGGTTCGGTTTGGAAGCGAGAGCCGACAGACCCGGTTGTCATTTTTAAACAACTAGGCCGTGTTCAGTCTCCCCTGAACATGACTAATTAGAATTTCATTTAACAGCACGGTTGTTTATTCTCCGCACCTAAAAAAAAAATCAATCATTCACTTGTTTTCGCCTTACAAATTTCTCTTGGATTCATAATGGGGAACCTTAATTACGATTGCTTGGAGGTATTTTGTTTACAACCTCCTGGCAGCACAGTAACACAGGTTCCAGTAGATCTTATTTATAAAAAAAAAAAATCTAATTACCTGGAGGAATTCAAGAATGATGTTCGTCATTTATCTGGAGTAGAAGAACAAGATGTAATTAGGCACGTTAACTATATTGCCAGTTGCTTTTGGATAATGTGGGCAAACTATAAACCGAAGAGCGATTCATGGTTGATTTTTTTTTTTTTTTCATTCGGAATGTTTATAAAACGATGCAAACAATTTTGCTCACGTAAATATAGGTTTAAATTGTAAGCGATACGGCTGTGGGGATTTGTTGAGATGATGGTGTTCCAGTTTGTCCCAAAAGAGTGGTTGAGCTCCGTCATAGCTCTGTGCAAGACATTCCGGTTTTGTCTCTTCGAATCTGATAAGCCTTTAGCGACAGGTTTGGAGGAAGTCCTTAAACGTTCCTGTTTAAAAAAAAGCCTTAATGCTACACAATGGACAATCGTGTGCTTCCAAATTTGTGGCCGAAGTTTGGGGAAGATCTGCGTATGGGTGCGAAGTTCCTTTGGCCAGAGAGTGAGCATTTTGAGCACATAGAAGACCATTTTATAAACGAAATACTACGGGCTTACAGTTCAGTGTTTCAGACGTTCGACAAGAGCTCGCCTTTTTATCTGCCGTCGTCTGATTAGCGTTTACATCATGTTTAAAATAGTGCAGAATAAGCACAAAGTCCTCACCTAACATGAGCTGGATAACTAAAATATAAGTCTGTTTGAAGGGTAAAAGGTCATCCAAGTGTTCTCTCAGGCTTGGCACTAGAGGTCTTCACGGGTCCTCTTAGATCCCAAAACATGAGGTCCGACCCGAGACACGAGCGGGTTCGAGTCTAAAAGTTTCACATGTGCCTCGGACACGGGTCGGGTATAATAATAGCGGCATCGTGTCTCGGTAATTTAAAATTCATGTGTTTTTACCGAACGGACCCGAGAAGACCCGAACTACTGTATCTCGGGTGTGTGCATCGACTCGAGTCCTTTTCCAACCTCTCCTCTGTTTGCCAAGACCGCTTGCGACATGTGGCTGGCGACGTGTGGCTGGTGGTAAGCTAATTTTCGTTGAAACAGACCTGTCAATCAATTTTGAATCCACGCTGTAGCGGTTACTTTAGTGTAGAGTTATGCAACATTCGGGTCCAGATGGGTTAAAAAAATTGCCAACGGGTGGGGTCGGACTCGGGTCTAATTTTTTCGGGTTTGTCTCGGGTCGGGTCTTTCTTAAAAAAAAAAAAAATTATGCAAGTCGGGTTCGGGTAAAAAGTGATTCGGGTCACTTCGGGTCGGGTACATTTCTTTATACCCAAAAAGACCTCTAGTTGGCACATCTCTGATGTAGCTAGTGAGCTAACCCCAGGTATATTGCGTAGAGAGAGAAAATATATCCATATATCCATGTATATTTAAAATAAAAAATCCATTTATTTATTAATCTTTTTATTTTATTTTATGCCATTAGGGCTATTCTCTTAGGGCACTATATTATAAAGCATTGTTTTATTTTGTTTTTACCTGAATTTATAATCATCAGGGAAGTAGTAGCTCAGCGGTGTTGGACTACCGATAGGAATGTCATGAGTTCAAATCCCAGGGCCACAAGGCCACCATTCCTGGGCCCTTCAGTCGCTTTAAAACAAAAACCAAAAGAATCCCTGCTAGTCTAGCTCTAGTCTTCTTCAATATATCCGCAATTTATTCAGAAACCTATCAAGATTTTTTTTTTGCCTCCTGATCAGATGTTTGCTTAACATCTGTGTTTGCAGAACAATCATTAATGCGATTGTTAAATCTATTGGGGTTAAGATAGAACATTGGTTTGCTCTTGTGCTCATTGCATTTTTATATTGCTTTGCTTAGCTGAGATGAAAAAAAAAAATTAATAAAGGAGACTGTAATCAATTTTTCTAATAACACAGAGGGTCTCCTGTGACAACAATAAACTGGAAAGACACGTGATGCCCTTTAGCTCCTCGTGTACAGGCCGTGGTTATTCCTGCATGCCTGTTTTTTTTTTTTTTCCGTGTCAGTTTTCTAACACACACAGTACAGATAGAGCATTAAAGCAGTTAAAACAATAAAATAAATATATGCCGTGAAAACAATAAAATAAATATACGGTTTGAAGTGTATCGAGTTACTTATCCGCCTCAGAACCTGCTTTTAAAAACACATCTGATGACAAACCCCGGTACAACAAAACAACCATCCTTTTGTATTTTCTTCTTTTCTGTTAACATGTTCTGTCTTCTAAGAACATTCTCTCAGCCATGGAGCCATGGCTTGCCTGTGGACCTTAAAGCTCAAAGAGACAGTAGAAGTCTTTGTTCTGGGAGTCAGTGGAAGCTCGTCGTGTATGATTCATGAACCTCTGGGCCTGAATTGAGGGCTTTTTCTGGGTCACATGGTTTACAAGTCTGCTCGTCAGCTTCTCTCTATTACGCTCCCCCTGACAGCTATGCATATTCTGTATCGTAGCATACCTCCTGTCACATCAGCTCCTATTACCAGCCCTTAAAACCTGAAAACCAGAAGGTCTTGGCCTTCTTCCCGCTGAGCAACACATCCAGCCAATCCATCTGCTTCACTGGTGGAGAATAAATCTTCTGTCTGCAGTTTGTCAGGTCACTCAGATGCAGTTGTTCCGATCATTACTTTAAAATATGTTCGGATCAAATGGAAGCAATTTAAGAAGAGAGCAACGCTCTCTATATAAGGGACCCCTAAAGAGACGATCGTCCATTTGCTCCGTCCCATCTGCTCTCAGAAAGCATGTAATGATATTAAATTTTCATACCGTAATCATTGCCTAACCTTTTACGACGTTCTATAATAGTGTTACGATGTTGTATTAATAAAATATGACAAGCTTTTCTCTACCTAACCGAACCACAAGTGCATGTGAAACATTTGTTTACTCATGTTTTCTTGCCGGCTCTTCGACTTAGGTCCACAGTTTAGCACAGTTCATTTACGTTTAGCGACTCCCACGAACGTCTATCAAAGGAAACGTTTACACCGAGAAATTTTGAAAGCAGAAAATGACAACTAAACGACAAATGTATTATTTGTATGTGTAACTGAAACCGAAAGCTATTTAACATTTTTTTTCCCCGTTAAATCGTTAAAAGTTGGTTTACGTTCGTTTTTCTCCTTAGTGGTCTTATTGATTCTTTAATTTAACAATTTAACAATTTAAATTCTTTTTGCCAGTACAGTGTTCAGAGGCAGTGTAGGCTCTTAAATGAGAATCACCATCAAGTTAAATGCCAAAAATAAGATAAGATATACTATATGCTCATTGTCCAGGTAAAATTTATAATAGCCTGGGATATGCGAAAACCGGCGAAGTCGTGGCCTAATGGTTAGAGAGTCTGACTCCAAACCCTAAGGTTGTGGGTTCGAGTCTCGGGCCGACCACGACCGAGGTGCCCTTGAGCAAGGCACCAACCCCCCCCAACTGCTCCCCGGGCGCCGCGTCATAAATGGCTGCCCACTGCTTTGGGTGCTTTGGGTATTATTATTATTATTATTAAAAATTGCCTACTAAAGGTACAAAATATGAGTCTTTATTCTTACCACCAGAGTCACGAGCAATGTCTCTGTCTATATGAACGTATATCTGTATGACTGATATGAATGTATATGTTTTGTTCATGTATTTCTTTTTACTTTATAGTAAATGTTTTTTATGCTTTTTCACAAATAAGTAATTTTATCAAGATATTGACACTTTTTTCTTTTTTTAGCTGTAGATTAATTTCATAATCCAAAAAAAAAACTTCTAGCCAGAGAGAGAGAGAGAGAGAGAGAAAGAGAGAGAGAGATTGTGCGATTACATCTTAATGAACATGTTCACAGTAGTAATCCAGAAACCTTTTAAAACCCGACTCAATTTTGTGTTCCTTCCCCCCGCCCCTCATCCCCTTCGGACACGGTGACCCACTTTGTGTGAAGCTGCCGTCGAAGGCACTTTGAGATGGTCCACGTGGATTTGGTGAAGGGCTATGTGACTGACCCCACATGCACCCGAATTGTTCTCCCTTTCTTTTCCTGTATCATCTTCCTCCTCTGTCTCTCGCCCTGCTCTGCCTTGCTCCTCTTCACCTTCCTCACATTTTTCTGGCTGCTTGCCAGGTTACGATTAATTGCATGTAATTATTCTGACACTGATGTATCAACGGGAGGTTCTGCTTATATATCCTGGGGTTTTAAGGTGCCTGTAGTTTTCCCGTTGAGCCGAAGCTTTAGACGTGGTGCACGCTTCACTTCTCCCAAGACACGAGCCCTAGCACCCACAGGCTCTTTCCACTCCTGGCCTAATTAGTCTCTCAGCACGCACGTAACACTGCATATATTTATCAAACACATTAATTAGTATCATTAATTAGTATTATGTACAGTGTATAGGTACATGCTTTATATTTGGATACAGCTGGGTCTAAGAGGGTGATGAAAAACTAATGGTTCTTGTTTTGTTTTAATCGTGTTATTCGTAGAGAGCATATCGCTTCTAATGGACGTCTTTTAATTTAATTTTATTTAATCTTTTACAATATTACAAATTCTCAAACCTTATTGGTCAGATGTTAATTTTCAGTACCAGCAGTTTCAGCTGTAACTCACTATCACTCACTCACTCATTTTCTACCCCTTATCCGAACTTCTCGTGTCACGGGGAGCCTGTGCCTTTCTCAGGCGTCATAGGGCATCGAGGCAGGATACACCCTGGACGGAGTTCCAACCCATCACAGGGCACACACACACTCTCATTCACTCACACACTCACACACTACGGACAATTTCCCAGAGATGCCAATCAACCTACTATGCATGTCTTTGGACCGGGGGAGGAAACCGGAGTACCCGGAGGAAACCCCGAGGCACGAGGAGAAAATGCAAACTCCACACACACGAGGCGGGAATCGAACCCCCAACCCTGGAGGTGTGAGGCGAAGGTGCTAACCACTAAGCCAGCTGTAACGCAAATCAAAATTATATTAGAAGTACTGTATAGAAACCAGTGAAATGTTTTTTTTTGCATATCTTAACTTTAAAGGTTGGGTCTGGAGCAGAGAGGGTTAAGGGCCTTACTTAAGGGCCCAACAATGGCAGCTTGAGTGCTGGGGCTTGAACCTTGATTCTCCGATCCACAACCCAGAGCCTTAACCGCTTGATCCACCACTGACCCTGGATTAGGATTAAATGTTATGTGAGAGGAAGGAGTCTTCAGGGTCAGTCCTTTGTAACAGTTGAAGGTCATGAGACTGCTTATTGACTTTGAGACAGAGAGAGAAATGTATGGTTGTATCACATGACCACACTAATGTTTATGTTAAGGCACAACAGGTGTTGCGTTGCGGTACGGTACATCATACTGTACATCACATCACACTACACCTTGTAATATTAATTTATGGTACATTAATGAAAATGACTTAGTCGTTTGGCCCAAACGGTTAAGTATAATGTGTTTGGTTAAAATATGAAAGCACAAATTAGCCAAAAACACGGAATGCCGGTTTTAGATTTTTAGTATTTGTTTTTTTTTTTTTTACCAGAAATTTAGCATTTTCTGTTATGTTAGAGGGGTCATGACTAACATCGAGGTTTGATTGATATCCTCTTAGCATGCTCGAACGCTGAGATCTGGTATTATACTGTGATACACTGTCAACAAATATTTTGCTCTGCTGTATCGCAAGAATGAAGGGACCCTTTCACGGCACTGAGGCCATTGTGACAGGAATTCATGTTTGACTGGGAACTCTGTGTGACCAGATGAACAGACTTTTAAGAAAATAAATAAATAAATAAATAAATAAATAAATAAATAAATAAATAAGCTTGTGCTCCAGTCATGTCATGTCAGATATATGGATGATGCAATGCTTCGTCAATGCACTCAGCATCACTTACACCAGTGGCATCCATAAATCTTTCAGTATTAAGACATCTAAATGCTTACAAAAAAAATCATTTCTAGCCAGAGCAGCAGCAGGAACAACACTTCTGCCGACTCCTCCGAGCTCCGTGACGGCATGATGTAGGAAGCTGCACCTGTGTGTGCGGATACATGATCCCCACCACTTATGTTTAAGACATTACAGCCCCCAAATGTCTTCTCTGCAGTGTGTGTTATGATTGGCAGTATGGTGCAGGAATATACGTTACATATATCCGTAATAGCACATAGTTAAGTAAAGGGAGTAGAACAACTTCAGGAATTCTACAGGTCTTACAGTTCCTCCGGTACTTTAGTTTATTAAAGGAAACCTGTGTCATGGATAAATGATCATAATGGATGGAAATGAGCTACATGTTGATTATAGCCCGTAAAAGTACCCAGAATGTTTACACAGGTAAAAGTGTCATTACTCGTCTAAATAAAAGTTCACTTGAGTTAAAGTAGAAAGACATTAACTCTTATTATAATTTGATGAGGAAATATGGAAGTAAAAGTAAAAATTTCTCCTATGAGAAAACATTAGCCACGGCTAACTAACAGCTGCTTTGCTCCTCACATCTCAGAACTAATCCTTAATATCTGAAGCTAGCTGTCACAGTACAGAAATATCCACTGATGCTAATTAGGTCCATTTGCACTATCACATCTGTAAGAGTTTAGATCATCGATGTAACATCGTACCGCTCTTTAGTTTTCGTTTATATATATATATATATATATATATATATTTCTCTTGCTTAAACTGAGCTCAAACGCTTCTGCTCAAGAAATATCTGGCAACCGCAAAGGTATAAAGTAATCCGAGGTGATTCAGATTATGTGAATGGAAAGGCAGGAAATCGACTTAAGCAGGTGTGTAAACAGAGTCTGATTATGAGGAACTTTCCCCTATAAATATTGATATAACGTGTGGACTTGTGAGACTTCACCTAATTGTAGCCCCCTTATGGAGGGATTTCTGTATTCTGTTTTTTTTTTTTTTTGAAGTCAGTCTGTCCATACTGATGAACGTCTCAAAGCTGGGACAGTGAAGTAAAATCAGAGGGCTGTGATATATTTATATATATAATATTTAGTTACAGTTGTAGAAAGTAGAAACTCCAGCCTTACTTTATCATTATTAAGTTATTATATTTATTACAAAGTTCACGTAGTTACTATTCCTGAAGTTTTCACCCAAACCTCAGTAAGTCGGTCATCTTGGAATTAATGGACCTAAATATTGTTTGAACATTCAGTATTTACACCGGTCGGTCAGCGCTGTTTCTGTTACTGTTTATTGTCTTTTGTGTATTGCATTTTTTGTACATTTTTGTATTGTCTTGTAACTTTATGTCTGCACTGTTTTTGTCCTGCACTGTCTTTTGTCCTGCACTGTCTTGTTTGTCTTGTCCTGCACTGTTTGCACCAGGTTGCACAGCTGCACTTTATGTGGCTAAGACTACTTACTAGGTCCTTAGCCCTGTCTTTGTTGTATGTAGCACCTTGATCCTGGAGAAACGTTGTCTCATTTCACTGTGTACTGCAACAGCTATATATAGCACTATTCGGACGGGATTAGTTTTACGTGGGGACGTGGAGTAATGCAATTTTACCTCAGGACGTCTGTAATATTAATTGGCCAATTCGCACGGGACAAGACATCTCAGTAAAACTAGCAGAAGTGGGAGCGGTAACTCGCTTTATGCACCACAGTAACCTCCTTGTCGTCATGTGCGTATGACGTCGCTTCCTGTTATCACGTGCGCAAACAGACAACATGGCGCCTCCATGCTTGAAAAACGCACCAAAAACTAGTTTTAAACAAGAAATGACGGAATTTTACCGTACATATTTACAGCAGGTCTATTCGGACGGGATCAGTATTACCTGAGGTAATTTTTCCGGACCTTTTTACAGAAGGTAAAAGTCGCCGTAATCTTTACTGACATCGTCCGTAATGATTACCGAGATGGCACATTCGGACGGGACTAAAATCACAGAGAAGCTCTGGTAATAATTACTTTACCCCCCACGTCCCCACGTTAAACTAATCCAGTCCGAATAGGACTTATGGTTGAAATGACAATAAAAGCTTCTTGACTTGACTTGACTTGACTTGACTTGACTTGACTAATGCGCTCTTAAGAAAGTTCAGGAACGAAAAGTAGTATGGCTCTAATAAACAGGCAAAATACTGTAATGCACACATAAATAACGATCATATAATAAATCTGTACCTAGGGGGTCCGTGAAATTTATTTTGCAGTTAAAGGACTCTCTGGCAACAAAGCGCTTGAGATCTCCTGCCATAAACAGAGGGTTTTAGCTGAAGCACATGCTTACACTCCGCCAAGTCCTCCAGAAGCCACATCTGAATAAACATGGCAAGGAAAAACTCATTATTATGTTGCATTCATGTCCTTCACATTCCAAGTTGTTCTGTTTTTCTAAGACGCTTCTACTTAGGCTTTTGTAATTGAACCCAGTCTCTGATTTCACTTTTGCTCCAGGAGGCTATCAGGCGCCTCCTTTTGTTCATATTGATTTTGGGCTTGATTTAAGAACAAGGAGAGCCCTGCAGCAGGCGACCAGAGAGAGCGAGAGAAAGAGAAAGAGAGATAGAAATGAAAAGAAGATGAGGTGTCTCTAGTGTGAATGGTTTAAGTGCTGGTACAAGTGATCCTTTTTCGTCGTCGCCCCCCCCCCACCCCCCTCTGTTTAATGCCTGTGGTCCTCAGGCCCAACACCAGCCTACCATTTTCAAGAGCCAAGAGTGACACTAATAAAGATATACAACAGCAGCTGTTTAAAAAAAAAAAAAACAGAGGAGAGAGTGATTTTGTGCCCTCGTTCACCCTCCCTGTGATATCATTTTACTGCCATGCTGATATGCTTTTTTGCTATTTTCATTGCTGCTCTGGAAGATAAATCAGCTCGACGTGTTAATCCTTTTACTCAGAGGGGGAAATCGTTTGTTTAAAACAATTGCGTTTTTATCTACTAATGCTGTTACTAATGGCGTCGCAGTAAAGATATGGAATTAAAAGCAATCCAGGAGAAATAAAAATAAAACATAAAAAAAAAAAAAAAAATTATCCCCATGTTTTAAAGGCTATAGGAACTTGTATCAGGAAAAAAAAAAAAAAGCAGTGACTTCATTCGAGAGGTTTTTAGTGAGGGTTGAGGTATAATTTATGCAACGTGATTTCTGTTTTAAATCATATTTGTACTCGTCAATAGGAAGGAAGGAAGATAACAGTTAGCTGTGCTATCTTTTCTTACTGGCTTGTATGGAACATTGGACCCCCTGGGCTAATCGCATCATTGGGCTTTGCCACTATCTAGAGATTCATCTACTATCCAACTTGGTAACAAGTAGAAAGCTTTTCCTTTTATTCCCTCCTCGTGTCTGTTTTCTCTGTAGCAGCTACACAGGGCTGGTAGGAAAGTGGACACCCAGTGCAATATCTTTTTTTCTGAGTTCCTGTTTGGCTTAAATGAGGTTCAGTAAAAAGTGTTTTTATGGAAAATCTGGAGTCTGTGTGCCCTGAACTTGACATGCCAGCAGGAGAACATGTTCTACTTTTATTTCCTGGCAGTGGATGTATACAATCAATCAAGATGCAGAATTCCTTCGTTTTTAGTTTTAGTGCACAAAGATGCAGTAGGTTTCAGATTTAGCTTCTTTATAAACCTAGCAGGCATTGGGGCAGTGGGGGATCAAGCGCTTAAGGATCTGGGTTGTTGATCAGAGGATCGGGGTTCATGTAACAGCACGGAAAAGCTGCCACATTTGGGCCCTTAAGTAAGGCCCTTAACCCTTTCTGCTCCAGTAGTGCTGTACCATAACTGACCCATGCCCCTTTTCCACCGAGGCAGTTTGAGTGCTGGTTTGGAGCCTAATTTAGAACCAGTTCTTTCTTTTTCGACCGCCAAAAGCACCGGCTCTGAACCAGGAAAAGTGGTTCTTAAGTAGCACCAAAACGTTGCTGGTCTAGACTTAAGAACCACTTGCGTCAGGGGCTGTGGGCGGGGCTACTGTTAGCGCATTTGATAATGTATACTAATGTTTAATACACTTTTACTTTACCGCAATATGATCAATTATCAGCACACATGATAATAGTCAGCTACATGCTAAGGCTAACATTTTTGTGTTAAAATAATGTTATGTACTTTCTCGATTACAACCTCCGTTTATACAGATTACACGGAGCCTCACGTACACGTTGGATTCACCGAGTTTGGATGCCAATGTAGGTTCACAAAGCCATGAGCATTAACAGTAAAACAACATCCACCATTGTTGTTGTGTTCGTGTTTGTCGCTGCTGCTCTAACGTTGCTGTGTAACGTGACACGTATACAGTGACGTCACACTCGGCTCTGTGATGCTCTCTAGCCGGTGGAAAGGCAAACCGGTTCTTAGAAGGTTCGCCAGTGGAACCAACTTTGAACCAGCACCAGCACTATCTCTGAACCAGCACCCGGTTCTTTTTGGTGGAAAAGGGGTACCAGTGCTCTGACCCCAAACTCCAAAGTTGGGACATGTGAAGAAAGTATTTCACTGTGCTGTGATGCATACGTGATAAAAATAAAGCCATCTATTCTATTCTATGTTCTACAACAGACTAAAGAGGTACTTGGGCGGTTTGGGGGGAAAACCATCAGATAGAGCTGTGGCTGAATTCTGACCAACCGTTAAGAAACTGTCTATATATTTCAATATGAAGACGTTTGATAAACTTCAGCCTGGAGGCTCCTTTTGAGACGGCGCTGTCAAAAAGAAGACAGTGTTATGTAACGGCTGTATTTCAGTGCATGTACTAGTTAGACTACTTTATAGATTTGGTAATATGTTACATAAGTATAAAGACGGCGGTGTTCTTCTCACCCTACCTAAAAAAAAGGACACGTCTTGTCTCCTGTCTCTGTTTTTGTCTTCTATAAGAACGCTCTCCTTGTGAGAGAGCACAGAACGAGCGCATATAATCAACACACACGCGCGCACACACGGAAAGATGTAGAGCAAGACGCCTGGAGACGCAAAGAAGCACATAAAAGCAGAGACTGAAAAGAAATCAGGCCAGAAAATGTCACCCAATACTTTTTTGAAGACTGCTTTTGACATGACTGAGTGCAGATTCGAAGCTGTCTGGTTACAGTATGTATTTATGTTACAGCCTTCGTTTTGTTTTTGGACCAGAGCAAGTATTCAGACAGACTATTGTTATTCAAGTGCATGATAGTCTTCTAATCTGGAATTGTACTGTAGCTTTTTCATTTCTTTAAAGGTGGGGTCTGTGTTGTTTTGAGAAATGCTTCAGAAAACCGAGTCGGGACGACAAACAAAACAAAAAACAAAACAAACGTGTAGCCAATGAGCAGAAAGGGGCGGGGCTTGTCAATGTGCGGCGGAGAGAGTGTTCAGTGCGCATGTGTGACGTTAGCAGAAAGCGGTTTTAGCATCGACACGGAGGATAAAAACAAAGAAAGAAAGAGAAGAAAGGTTTACGATAAGGCAAGAAGTAGGACGTGTTAATATAGGATCAGCTTTCCGGCGCTGGAGAGAACTGAAGGAGCAGGAAGTTGGCCACATATTCACAGGTTGGAGTTTCCCGAGTCAATAACTCCTGAGCTAAACGCTGTTACTACACAAATAACACCTCTTTTCTATCGTAGTAATGTAGAGAGGCAGCTACAACCGCGTTTTGTGTAGTAACAGCTTTTAGCCTGGTATCATGTATAAAATGAGAGACCTCCACTTCTGGATTTTGATGCAATGGTGCATCCTGTGATGAAGGGAAAATATATTGCAGCAAACATTTAGAGTCAGGATGCATAACCCGACTCTGAATATGAGGAACCTTCCCGTAAGTGTCACCATCTCTAAGTTTTGGATTTTGATCTTTTGCGACAAAACATTTGGCATCATCCAAAAAGACAAAAAAAAAAAAACAAATAAGAGTTAAAGACAGTTTTTGAATAAGCAGAAATCCATTTGTTTAGATTTGGGTACTTAGAGGACGGATTAGTCTCAGCTCTTAAACATTCACCTCGGAGCACAAAACGCTCATCTGGACTTTTTTATAGTACTGATGGCACTCATCTCTTTCGTCTTCTGCCTCTTTGTGTCTGCATGTCAACAGCTTCTCCTTTCTCCGCTACGTCGCCGAGCCAGTGTAGTCATTTTCATACATTTTCCATGCCAGAAGGCCGGCGAAATCTTCTGAAAGGAAATGGAAAGCTCTGTGTCTCAGTGCCTCTCTCACACGAGCACACGTCGAGCGTTTCCTCATCTCCATCCTTTCTTTCCTTAGTCACATATTCCTCTTTCCGTACACTCTGTAATCAGGGCTGTGATTACAGTCTGACACTTTAGCTCGACAGCTGCTTTCATCATATCAACAATCCACGGTTTGAATATTTACATTTCACGACTACACGGTTATATCATCAGGCATTGTTTCCATGTTCTCAGGCCGCAGCGATGCAGCACTGTCCGCAGGCTACACGGTCGATTTCTCCCTCAAGAAAACACTCCTGCTTGAACTGCGGGCTGTTTTCAGATCGCGCTATTACCAATGCTAATAAGCTGGGAATATTTCAGTGGCGAGGTGATGGACTTCTCAGTCCTCTCGGGACAGGAAGTGTGCTGGCTGGCATTTACACGTTTTCGACAGATCCAGAGCCTGAATACATTTCCTCTGGGCTACACTGATGTTGTGATATTTCAAAAAACATTTCATTCTTTCTTCTGTTTCTTCTTTGTGCGGGGAAATGAGCTGAGAATAGCACTAGTGTTGTAATGAATACACACAGTGAATCACAGAAGCGCTACTCAGATCGTTGAAGGGTCTCGTTATGATTCTGTGATTCTTATATTTTCTTGAACAAGGTGTATTATAATAATCCCTTTAAAGTCTAGAGAACTTTTCATTTAATTGAGCTCACTGTTTGTTTCATGGTTAAGTCATGTGCTTGTGGATGTTGTAGCCCGGTGGTTAAGGTGTCCGATCACCAATCGGAAGGTTGTGAGTTTGAATCCCGGGTCCACCGAGCTGCCACTGCTGGACCCCAGAGCAAGACCCTCGACCCTCGGTTGTATAAAAATTATATAAGGGATACGGGCGTCTGCCAAGTGCCATTGAAGTAAATGTAATTGAACAAATAATAAAATAAATATGCTTTAAAAAAATTAGAGAAATGTTTACTCAAACTTTAGATGTATTTTCTGTCCAGTTTGTCTTTTTTTTAATATCTCATTCTGCATAATTTAGCCCTTTATAATTCACCTCAAGTAGTACATCCTCCGGTTATTTCTGCAGCTTTGGAAACGAGTTAGTTTGATAGTTAAAAACCCGCAGGCTTCTTTTAAATAGTATGCATCCTGCGCCATTTTGAACGCGGTCATCGATCCTCGCTTTCAATTCAGCTACTAGTTGAACACAGACTCCTGTTTCGTGGCAGACGACAACACCAGTCTGTCAGAATTCTCTCCATTAGAGTGAGTGACTCCTGCCAGTCTTTATTTGAAGCCGTCGACCGATAAGTTCGGACGTCAGAGGAGCAAGGAAATGTGGAGAGCAAGTCAAGCCAGTCATTTGTTATCGAGTGAGAGGAACAGGAGGAAATAGCTGCACAGGACAGCACAGGATAGGAGACGGCATGTGGGTTCATTTCCCAGGGCTGTATTCAGAGTCTGTGTATACTCGAGCATAAAGGTTATGTCAATATTTATACAGGGAAAGTTGTTCCTATTCAGAGTCTGGTTCCACACCCATTTTAAAGCCACAGAAATGCAGTTTTTTTTCAGATTTAGTTACGGTGCTCAGTGTTATTTTGATATTCAGATTCCACTTCGCAGTGGCTTCATTTGATGAGTGTCAGGTAATTCTTTCAGCATAAAAGCTGGCAATGGCTCGTACTCATCAGTCTATGTGCTTTCATTTGGAAAATGGGTCCTATCAGCGTGATCAAGGTCATGTGAATGTTAACGTTCATATGAAGCAACTGCTAATCAGCATTACCACTGGGAGTCTTTTCACGGGCACTTAGAGTTCTCAGGATCTTGGCTCTAAGCTCCGGGCTATGATTTGCAGCCCGCTGTAGTATCTCATTTCATCATTTCGCATACATCTATGTGAATGATGCGTCATCACCACCGGTCTCATTATGAAAGGCTTTTTTATACGTCATCCCTGCGGCGTATGTTTAAAACCCGGTCTTTCCTCCTCCTGGATGTCAGGCAGCTTGTCGCACGCGTGTTAAACGACTTTTCGTGTCTCTCACCAGCATCTTTTTGCCCTTGCATTTGTTTCCCCACCATGAATGTTGGCATGCATTTCTGTGTGTGGATCTGCATGTTCCTGCTGGAGTGTCCATTGCTTACTGTCCACTGGTGGCTGGGCGGCTCAGGTGCGAGTAATTACCCTGGTAATAAGACCTGGAACGACTCCATCTGTCTCTCATTGGTCTCTCCCTTCCTCTGTTTTTCTCTCTGTCTCTCGGCTGACAGCAAGGACACGCTTCATCGCATCACATCATGGTGCTGTGTTCTAGCTTTTTGTTTACGCACAAAGCTTTGATTCTGTCTGTGAGACTCTCGTGTCATCGTCTGGCATTTATTCCGCGTTACCGTATCCATGCAAAGAGCAACAAATGTGTATTCAACGTATATCCAACTAGCCTACCATACCGTTAGTCACCGAGCTTGTGGTTTGTGTTTGACAAGATTTGCTTTGCATTTTCACCCTAAATTAGAGAAAATATCCTGAAATTCTTGTTGGTTATTGAGTTCCTATACAGTAGCTTGACTACAGCCTACATCCATGATACGGTCACGTGACCTGCTAATGATCGAGTGCGTCTATGCTCACCGCAGTAAGTGCTGACGATGAAGGTCAAAGCAATCAGTTTGTAGTGTAAAAATTGCCACGTTTCCGTTTGTGAAATTGATCGAAATTACTGCTATGTACGTCCGTTCACGTTACTGATTACATATCGCACTGTAGAACCTCAGCACATTTCGAAACTGACCTTTCACAAGCAATATCTGTCAGGTCTATAACTCATATTCACTCTATATTCTCTATATGTATTGCATATTATTTTATCACACTCTTCCCTGATTCCGGTCACATAATCACATCACTTCAGACTGAATGGAACTGGCACAGGTAGCACACACTACTGCAGGAAGCTAGCGTGTGCATGTTTCCCACTGGCACCATCACCACATAATTACGGGCACAAGTGCTCGCCACTGACAGATCACCTAAAGTCCAGCCAGCAGAAAATCAGCGCACCTGCACATCGTTTCAGCTCCTGGCACTTTGCTCCGGTGGAATAATAGTCAACAGTATCAAAACGAGGGGAGGACGGCGTTATTGCGAAAGCCTCTCGTCCAGGTGTGCCGACACCGAGAGCCGCCACTGTTTTACAGCAAATACTCCGAGAAAGCGGCGGTTCAATTAAAATCAAGCAAAAATGACTTCCACTGATTACTCCAGAATTTTTTACTTCACATATCACGATTCCACATGCACAATAATTGGTCTGTTGGTAAAATCATCTCGTCCAACGAAATATTTTCATAATTTCAGTTATAGCATCGATTCTGTTAGGACAGAAAATCTCGATTCAGTTTCCCACAAAAAACCCAGCTCTGATAATATTTATACTGCAAGGTAGACATTGATGCTCTCACACTATTGCGTAATAGTGTAATAGGAGCGGATGCAGGATTTATCATCGATATTGTGAAGTTTTAAGTAATAAGACAGAGTTTATATATTCAGATTCAGGCTTGTGAGGAAACAACAATTCACATTTAATATTTATATTTATATCATATGGCAGATGCCCTTATCCAGAGAGGCTTGCGTTTAATCTCAATTTTGATACAACTGAGCAATTGAAGGTTAAGGGCCTTGCTCAGGGGCCCAGCATTGGCAGCTTGGTGGATTAATATGTAAGTGATAACAGGAAATATCTGTTGTCAATAAACTAAAAATGGCGTGAAATGACGTGACATACGGCTAAGTGCGGTGACCCATACTCAGATTTGTAACCCATCCAAAGTGCACACACACACACTCACACACACCGTGAACACACACCCGGAGCAGTGGGCAGCCATTTATGCTGCGGCGCCCAGGGAGCAGTTGGGGGGTTTCGGTGGGCACCTCAGTCATGGTATTGCCAGCCCCGTTGGGGGGGTTGCCTTGCTCAAGGGCACCTCAGTCGTGGTATTGCCAGCCCCGAACTCGAACCCACAACCTTAGGGTTAGGAGTCGAGCACAGTACCTCAGTAATGCTGTGTGAAAATACACATCAAAGATTTTATGCACTTTACTTGCATACAAAAGATGGAAATCAGCTGTTGTGTGTCTTTTCTGAGTTACACAAACAGGAGGGAAAAGTTCGATCAAGAAGCTCTGAAGGTTTTGTTTTTTTTTTTGGTTTGTCACATGGTGGAATCCTTAAAGGTTTAAGATCAGAGTTACACTTAAGATCAGTAAAATATTACACAAAACATTCACTGATTACACAAGACATCTACTACAAATATAGAATACCCTCCATTACCTTCACAGTCCATTTCTCGGGACGTCACGCCGTGTTTCTTTAATACAAAGTACTATAGTATGCTCTCTGCAGATCAGGTTCCATCTTCTGGTCTGATGAGATAAACCAAAAGAGAAGTATTTGGAGCACAGGCGGGTTCCTCTGTACTTTATCGCTCTTGTCCTCCTGCCAGCGCTGAAACAGCTGATCTCCCAGTCCGTGCTCTCCAGCGATGACTCTTCACTCAAGACTGAGTGGCATGTGCAGATCACTGATTCAAAATCACGCTTTCTTTAATCCTCTACACGTGAGCTCCCACTCAGTGCAGCCTCTAGGCCTGGGCTTTTTGGGCCATTTGATTTCTAGGGTTCTTTAATCGTTATGCAGTACAGCTATTAACTGAACGAGAGCAACGCTTTAACCTCTTTGTAGCATGATCATTTGTACTGAAAGCCGTAACCAAATAAAATCGCATTATTAAATTATTTTAGTAATACAGTAATCCCTTGTCACTTCGCGGTTCAAGTTTCGCGGTTCAAGTTTCGCGGCCTCGGTGCATCGCTGATTTTTCAAAAATATTCATCGAAATATAAAAATAAAAAGGATGCCAGACGAAGAGAGAAACTCTCTCAGAGGCTTCGTACATACCCACGGGCGCTCAGACAAGGCACGTGATTGGTTCCCGGCGCGAGATCTGAGCTGATTGGCTGCGCATCATCGCGTCCTCTCCCAGCTTCTTCCCTTGTTGTATCTCGCCACTCTCGTTCACGCTGTCAACTGTGTCTCGCTTATTGTGTTCGAAATTAACATTTCGTTAAGCCCTTACAATGCCTCCTAAGCGCCGTGCCCCTGCGAAAGATTCCTCTAATGAGCCCAAGATGAAGAGGAAGATGATGAGTGACCATCAGTGAAAAGGTCGAACTTAGGGCCGATCCTACTTTGCGGATTTTCACCCATCACGAAGGGTTCCGGTCCCCATTAACCGCGATAAACGAGGGATCACTGTATAGAGGAGATCAGGGACAGTTGTAACACTTTTTTGCAATTTTTAGCAATACATCAAAAACCATTTTTACTGGAATAACCAATTTGTTATGTTATAAACTTCAATCTGTCAACTGCTGAAACAATGTGTTTAAGTGGTTTTATGAAATATGTACAGGCTGCAAAATTGATTTTAATACAGTCTCTCCATGTGTACAGGGACGGTTGTAACGCACGTCGTCTCGTGTGAGCTAGCTTGACTGCTAGTTTGACACTTGTTAGCCATTTATATTTTTAGCTTACAAAATAGTGATTCTAATAATACTTGTTTGAATTCATAGACATTTGATCCTATAACAGCATCCAAAAAAGTATATCAGAAAGAAAAGTCTTTTTTTTTTTTTTTTTTTGTGCCTCTGTTCAACAAACAAAGGTGCAGATGAACTAAAAACAAATTTATACAGTGTTTATTCTTGTATTTTTTCGATAGAAAAGGACAACGAGATTGAGAATTCTGCTTATATGTCCAGTGTTGTGCATGTACGTAAGCCACGACGTATCGATCCTCTACCAAAAGTATCGTGTTGATTTAGACTCGCGTCGCTTTGTTCTGAAAGCGAAAGCAGACACACATCCGTTATCTATATATTTATTTATTTAAATGTCCGTATGCTCTTACGGCATATCACCAGCAGATTACAACTACAGAACTTTTCTCGTTTTTCCCCCCGACTCATTTCTTTTCAGTTCATTCTCTGAAGAGCAGGGGTTTGTACTGATGAGGGCCACGCAGGTGAGATGGATTTCTGGCTGTTGCCGGAGGGATATTTCAGGCCGAGCTGTTTGTTACATGTTTAACATTCACACGTGTGCTTCTGGGATGACCCGGGTTAATAACGTTTCTGATTTCTCATTCGTAGTGTGTGACGGCTCAGGATTTCTCACCTGTCCTTGAATTTCTGCTGTTCTGAACTCATTGGAGTCAAACAGGGCAGTGGAAGCTCCGTTGTACAGGCATCGGATTACTGATCACAAGGTTGTGTTTTCAGATCCCTGCACTGCCAAGCTGCCTCTGCTGAGCCCGTCGAGAACGGTGCTTTGTGTAAGTGTCTGACAAACGTTGTAGTACAAAGTAGTCAGACAAAAATACCAAACTTTCTACTGACACTCATTAGTGTTTTATAACTACACTGAATGCTAAATTAAGGGTGGGTTCGGGCAGATAGTCTTACGTTATTCCTTGAGGTAGGGTCGTGAAATTCTGTTGATATTAGAAGCACATTTTGACTTCGTGAATGCAACATTTTTAAAAGAATTGATTAAAACCGGTACTGATTTTATTCATGCCAGCAAAGTTGGAACTGTTCACTAATGCACCCTTGTCAAATATATGTTAACTGTCAGCTGGTACAAGTGGTGCATTGTAAATTAATTAGAGCAAAGCATTTAATTAAACCTCCTTCTAACTAGGGTATCCATTTGAATAGTCATCTTAATTAGCAGATTATACCCTTGAGTAACTACAGCTTTGTAGTTGGTGAACATCTAAAGGACGTTTTGTGAACTGCTGGGTGATGTGCAGTCCAGAAAGGACTTTACATCTATCTTCTTTTCTGTTTGTTGCCTATTGAACGTACGTACAGGCGTACTGAACAAGACGGCTTTGCAAACAAAGCCTTTAAAAGGAAGAAAGCCAAGATGGTATGAGTTTCAGGCACTACAGTGTAAGTGAGCTTCCAAGAAGAAATTCTGAACACTGTATCTTTTGTTTTGATTGGTCTAATTGTCGCATGCATGGTTACATGGACATGGTTCCACAGTTTGGTTCCTGTTGCGGTTCTTTAAATGAAAACGAGATGTAGATTAAAATGGTGTGATAATATCCTATTGGCCTACCAGCCACGTGGATCTGCACCACCACCACCACCACCACCACCACCACAGTGATAATAACTTTCTTTGATTTAACACCTCTCCTGGAAAGAAAAAAAGATAAGAAGTATTTAGGTGGTATTTACCTGTCCTCCTGGGTCACTTTCTACCAGTTTGAGTGGCTGTCTTGTCCGAATCCCTGCTGAGAAGCACTGAAGCACTACAGAGAACCATGCTCTTGCCTTCTCCTTCATCCTCTACATAGCAGTCTTTCAGAACAGGATCTCTGTCACCATTAGAAATTTTCTGACGACTCTGTGGTGGCCAGTTGCTTCAGGTATGGACAGGAAAATGAAAAGGACCGGAAGGTACAGGAAGATCTGTCAGCTCCGCATTGTGGCCCAGATCAGGGAAATGGTAGTGGACTACAGGAAGAGGAGGACCACAACCTGTCTCATTATGAGGGACCTGTTTGCAGCAAGATGTATATGAACTGTACAATAGCTCGTCACTGTGCTGGGACACTATTTTGCACAAAGTCTGTTTTAGTTTATTGGACAGAAGTTGGAATATTTGAACAACCACCATCCAATATTCATATCCATTAACACTGCTACTTTACTCAATTTTCTTTTTCCACATTGTTTACTATACATTGGTTACACTGTCTCTATGGAACCGGGCAGGAATCAAGAACCTGGAGTTCTTGGTCCAGCCTGACACTTAACAGCCAATCAAAAAAAGAGGCTACACAATAGCCAATCAGAAAATAGCACTATCTGGGTAAGATTTAACGCAACAACCAAGGAAATAATCAAACATATTAATTCGAGAGGGTATTTTCGATGGTCGGTTTGAACAAAACCCTTAACACGAAACAGCTTGTCTCTGGACGGGACGTTGTCCTGTGGTCAGGACATCGAACTGTGAGGGTTGGAGATGTCACGCTTGCCTGTCCTCAAAACTTGAGAGCCCTGTACCTCTTTATGCTGCAAGTAATAGCAACTGCAGCAATGGGGGAATTTCCCTCTGGTATGAATAAAGCCGTCCATCTAACCATCGATCGAGCGTTCAGACACATTCAGGCCTCTTTCACCGCCATACATTTGTATTTTTTTATTTTTTTATTTTGGTAATCATGATTTCCTTTCCAGTGTGCTTCAGCACTACCATGTCATGCTTGCACTAAAAGCAGCAACTCAAATGTATGAAAAAACAAGTGCTAATGTGGACTTGATTCTCTATCTCAGCTTCGAGTTCTCTCATCACAAATAAAGAGGTTATTTCTGTCTGCCTAGTCTTCTGTGTCAGTTCTCAAGGCTTACTTATTGTGCCACAGAACAGTCCTGAGATCCTGGGTAAAAAGACAGATACTGTGTTCTTTTTTATTACTGATAAATAGCATTCAAAAGGCAGAGTAATACTGGATTGTACTTTAATAGCGCTTCAGATTTCTAAGGTGAGGAAGTTCTGAATCCTGTTGTTATTCTACGGATATTGTAAAATTTTGTGCTACTCGTTTCATGAACAGAAAATTTCGATTACTTGTTGGTGGGCAACGGGTAACAGACCGAGGTCCTGTCTTTTGCACGGTATCTCTCTGTGCTTTTTTAATCGTTCATGTTCCACTCAGGATTCCTTCTCATCCCACTCCTGGACATATGGACTCTGAGGTCAATAGGGCAGAGAGGAAGATCCTTCTTTTTCCTCCCACTGCCTGAGGCACAGATGTTCCACCGTCACTTATTTTTATCTAGAAGGTGTGACTGACCTCCCTGATCAGCATCCTCTGCACTCTTCTTGCTCTCTGTGCCTGATAAAAGAAAGCAAGGTGGTGTGAGTGGGCAACAAGCGTGTCTGAATGGTGTTCATGTTGTTGTTTTTTTTTGGCTTTTTACTCACTGGGCAGAGAGTTCGGTTCTTTTTAAAATAATCATAGCTACACAGATCACAACATTGAGCATATTACAAATGGCGGTAACGGTTTGTATCCGTGCTCATTTGCTTCTATTCGTAAATATATTCTCAGACGCACCCGATATCCAACACCTGGTATTGTTTTGCTAACAGGAAGGCAAAATAAAATGACAGATAAAATGATCTGGAAATCATTTATAATTAATAATGGCAGTCAAAGCAGATGAGACTGCCAACCGTCTGACCCGAGCGTACAGAGCAATATCAGTAAGCATCTTTATTGAAATCAAGTGCAACATGCCATGAATTATACACACACACACACACACACACACACACACACACACACACAGAAAGAGGTATGTGAGTATACGGCAATGCAGTGAACATGAGAGACAATGCCGTGTGAAAGAGAGAGCATGTCATTTCAACAAGCACCGAGACACACGGTTTCTTCCCCCTCACTCAGTTCATCACTCAACTCCACCGTAAATGTCGTACGTCGTGTTTTCGAGTCACACTAGACTCTTCGACAGGTTCCTATTGAATTTAAAGGGTTTTTTTTTTGTTCTCATGTGAAGCCTATACCACCGAAAGTCAGTAGGAGTCGGAGCACCGAAAAACAGACGGTGTTAAATCGGTGGATAAATAAATAAAATTAGAGTCCAAAGATTCGAGCCGTGATTCCTTGGACAATCCGCTGGACTTCAAAGCTGTCCTAGAGCTGTCTCTCATTCTCGTTCAGGGTCAAGGGTCTCGGGAATATAAAGAGAAAGAGGCCCTTTATGGACACCAAACTACCCCCGCAGGAGACATTTTTCTCCCTCAAAACTAAACAATGTTAGGCGTCTCAATTGAAGTCTGCCCTTTTGGAGGAAATGTTAAGACCATAAACTATTAATGGACAGCTGTCTGTCTAGATGCCCAAGCAAGAGACTGTTTCTTTGTATTGAATCCTCATGTGGTGCATTACTCCTGAGAGCCATAAAGTCTCAGTCGGGGTCTCTGTCTTTCTCTCTTTCTTCCCACTGCTGACACAGTAAAGACGGTCATTAGTCATAAGAGTGTTTGGGAATATTGCAATATGCAGCAGGATGATTATCGGTTGTCTCAGTTTGTGGTCCATTTCCTGCACAGCAGGAGAGTGTGAGACACCTACATCAGTGGAGTGTGCGAGAAAAATAAGTAATGGCATTCGGGTGAGGAGTGAACAGGCAAGAATTTCTCCCTCTCACGGTTTTCATGCTGGTCCTGTGAGGTTCGGCTGTATTTGGGAGAAATATACAGTATTAAGTCTTAGTATGTTAGTAATATCTGTATTCTAATGTTGGCGCTGGATGGCATGGTAGCTACCTCACAACACTGGTCATGGGTTCATACTGTATGTGTTCAGATGTGATCTCATTAGCTCCTTTATTATCCTTTTATTAACTTTAATCATTCAACTTTTCCATTTAATTACTGCTTCACTAAACCAAATGCCCAAAGGAAAATATCAAAATTTCTTTAGCTGCTTTGTTAAAATTCTACAAAACAGTTTTATAGAATTAAAGGTGGGGTCTCCGTTGTTTGAGAAATGCTTCAGAAAACCGAGTCGGGACGACAAACAAAACGAAAAACAAAACTAATGTGTAGCCAATGAGAAGAAAGGGGCGGGGCTTGTGAATATGTGGCGGACAGAGTGTTCAGTGCGCATGTGTGACATTAGCATAAAGTGGTTGTAACATTGACATGGAGGATAAAAACAAAGAAAGGAAGAGAAGAAAGGCTCACGATAAGGCAAGAAGTAGGACGTGTTAATATAGGATCAGCTTTCCAGCGCTGGAGAGAACTGAAGGAGCAGGAAGTTGGCCACATATTCACAGGTTGGAGTTTCCCGAGTCAATAACTCCTGAGCTAAACGCTGTTACTACACAAATAACACCTCTTTTCTATCGTAGTAATGTAGAGAGGCAGCTACAACCGTGTTTTGTGTAGTAGCAGCGTTTAGCTCAGTAGTTATTGACTCGGGACACTACAATCTGTGAACATGTGGCCGACTTTACTTAAGACGCCGAGGCGCTTTGTTTGTTTGTCTACAACCGTATTGTTCTTCCCTTCAGCTATGATAAAGACACATTTTTTTCCATTAGTCGCCTGGGTTATGTATGTATGTGTGGGCGGAGCTATCTATAAAGGGGTGGGACCCATTTGGGTTAGGGGCGTGTTTGTTTTGGCTTTCAAACACCGGTGACCCCGCCTTTAATAAATTATGTGAAAAGAACACTGGACAAAGTAATTCAACAGTATTTTTTCCCTTTTCTCCTTTGTCTGATCCGTTTTATAATAAACATTTTGCTCACTGCATTTAAGATTCACACTTTTCACAGTTGTCGTTAAGAGGTTTTCAAGTGGAAAGTGTTCAGCGGTCTGATTCGACCCGGAGTCATCGAATCCCGGTGGCGTCCGTATCACAAGTATACAGTATATTATTGTCGAGGTATCAAAGTAACCGCTAAACAGCTTGAAAGCTGATAATTAGCAATGCAATTAACACAGCAGTCATTGCAATTAGTGGCATAATAATCACAGTGGCACACAGAGTACTTTTGACTACGTAGAGATATATTTATTATGAATCAATATTATAAATCATATAAAACGGGAGGCACAGAAGCCTTTATTATCGCCACATATACATTACAGCACAGTGGAATTCTTTTCTTCACATAGCCCAATTAAGGAGGTTGGGGTCAGAGTGCAGGGGCAGCTATGATACAGCGCCCCTGGAGCAGGGAGGGTTGATGGCCTTGTTCAAGGGCCCAGCAGTGGCAGCTTGGCTGCGCTGGGCCTTGAACCCCGATCCTCCGATCAACAACCCAGAGCATATGTTGGTATTTATAGATTTCACACAACAGTATAGAGGTAGATTGACTGGTATCCTTATACGATATCTCCTTTGTCCTCTTATGTAACGATATATCTTGTTTTGTTTTTCCCTTTGCTTCACCGTGAATAAAAATGTCTGACATATGAATTCAAACTGAATATATTCACGTGTATTCTTTCAATCCCTACAGATCGACCGCATCGTATTTTGCGTCTTCTTGGAAAACGACTATGGGATTTACGACAGGAAGATGTCAGACTACTTCCCTCCAGGTATTTAATCATTTTTGGTTCTCACTTTGCTTTATTTGCCATTTTGCAATTCCAACGCAGATTGAACCTGCTAATTTACATTAACACAGATGTCAACCTCGCTTTGAAAGGTGGTTAACATGCTCTTTGAGTACAGATAAAGCCGGTGAAATATAAAAAGCTTAAGAGCTCATGCACACATCATTCATGCGCACACATGTCAGGCTTTATTCATGCCTTCAATAACACAAGTCAAGAAAATTCTTAAGGGAGAGAAAGAAAGAAAAAAAAAGGGTTGAATCACAGTAAAATGATCACAGCATTTTAAACAAGCTCATATGAACCAAAGCTAGTCTTGGTTCTTGGCTGATGTGGAAATATGATGGAGCGGTAGTTAATTTAATGTTTAATAGGCAGAGTCCTACTGTACAAGACATGACTTTGGTAATAAATCGATGCTCAAATTAAAAATGTCCTTTAATTCATTGTCATTAATTTGGGACTAAAATTAGAATAAGAAGCAGATTTGCTGCTCTTTGTAGCAGCCGCGGTCTTCGGCGTTCTCGGCGTCTCTGACGAAAATATTTCTATTATTCTCTTTGGGTTCTGTTCAGACTTGAGTGCGTGTGATATATCAGCTCGAGTGAGGAGCGGTATTAAGTCAGACATCGCTGTCAGACGGTTTACTGTAACCGTAATATATAAAATACAGTACGAATGCTTCGTTTTCTCTTGCACCAATCAGAAACACCCCCTCACACCACCACCACCACCATTATTGTAATCTTTCAGCAGTCCAAATAGATAAATAAGATAAAAAAATATTATGACATGCTGGATCAAGTGCTATTTTATAAGCTGATATATTCATTATATAGCCGAGGTTATTCATACAGCAGTGTACTATGGCAATAAAGCTCGTTCGTTCATTTTCTACCGCTTATCCAGCGGTAAACTTCTCGGGTCACGGGGAGCCTGTGCCTATCTCAGGCGTCATCGGGCAGGATACACCCAGATCACGACGTACGACATCATCGGGCAGGATACACCCTGGACGGAGTGCCAACCCATCGCAGGGCACACACACACTCTCATTCACTCACACACTCACACACTACGGACAAGTTTCCAGAGATGCCAGTCAACCTACCATGCATGTCTTTGGACCGGGGGAGGAAACCGGAGTACCCGGAGGAAACCCCCGAGGCACGGGGAGAACATGCAAACTCCACACACACAAGGCGGATCTGGGAATCGAACCCCCAACCCTGGAGGTGTGAGGCTACGTGCTAACCGCTAAGCCACCGTGCCCCTCCTGCAATAAAGCTCTTATTGCTATATTATGATTTCTATATTATGATTTTCTATAATCATAATTGTGTTTGGAATTTTAGCTGGACTCCATGTTTACATTAATTCAGTCCGTGATCTCAGCACATTTGTAAAACAATAACAAACAGCATGGCCACAGGAAATAGGTCCATACAGGACTCCAGGTCCACTGTAATAAGACACAAGTTTGGTTCACCTCCTACACCATCCACTGCCTATAATTGACCCGGCCCATGCCCATGCCAACCAGAGGCACACTCATTTTACCTAAAGCAAGATAAACAAGGCTGGTGTGAAGATTCAACAAGGGATGACATACTGTATAGGTTTCTAAACTGAATTGCTATGATGTGATATTTAACGCTACATGCCGGATAGATTAATTTGGTTGCCCAGTAAAATGACCAAGATGAACAACAGAATACTTTATTGTGGTTGTAAAACTCTGATGGGATTTCCAAATGAAGCTATTCATTCCAAGAAAATCTCACGAAACACCTTCAGACACAAGCAGGTGTGAGTGAGTCAATGAGTCAAAGCTCTGCCAGGTTATATTTTATTTTGATTCGCTCACTGACGTTGACTCGGTGTTGGCTGAACCTCCTCCTACACCACGAGCTCTGATTCTGTCATCACCTACAGTCATCCAAATCTGGAAAAAGACCTCTGAGGTAGAGTCATCCCTTGTCAGTGAATCACAGCCTCTCGCACCTCTACAGGGCTGGTTCTCGTTCGATCGTCAGAGTCGGCATGTCTCTGGTGGTGTGCGAGTGGTATGTGATCCTTAGAGTCTAGACCTCTCTTTGGTCTGTCTTTAGCATTATTCTTACTCTTGTTCTATCTCTTTTATGGAGTCTCCTTGGACCCTTGTGAGAGAAAACTTCACCCGGTTCCCACAAGCCGTTTCCCATCTCCTAGTCACGTACCATGGAAAGGGCACTGCTCTCAAAGGAGACTAGTCCTTTTAGTACTATCCCTTTGCTTCCCTGGACAATAAACAGTCATAATATTTTAGTAAAGAATGCTTTGTAGACCTGTTAGCCTTTCTTTAGCATCCCTGTCACAGCATCTAGAGAAGGGCCTATGTGATGATGAGGCTCTATGGAGAACATCTACAAACAGGGGCACCAGGGGGACTATATTATTCACTACAGTGTTCACAGACACACACACACACACACACACACACACACACACACACACACACACACACACACACACACACACACACACACACACACACACTCTTTCCCTGAGGCCTTGCTAAAGGACGGCAGCCACTGGAGAGTCTCTGATTATATTGCGCTACCTCCTGCACATTCAGCCCATCTCTTTGAGTTAGCTTGGGGAGATGAGATAGTGTGGCTGTTTTTTTTTTTTTTCTCTCCATAACCACTCTCAAAGATTACACCAGCTAGAATGAGAACGTCGCAAGCCCAAATAAGCTTGTGTATGAAAACACACTTTTACACGGTCACACACACCGAAGGCATTTCTAATTTTTGGACTATTATTTTTCAAACCAAGTCATGTTAGATACTTTTTGCCTTATTTCAGATTTACACATACAGACTACCTGTTTGTCACTCTTTACCCTCACTGCTCCAGGGGCGCTCTATCATGTACCCTGCACTCTCACTCCAAATTCTATTTGCCGTTATATACCGTATATGTGACAAAATAAAGCCGTCTATTCTATATGTTCTAGTATATTTTATTAGGGTGGGCTGGTACAAATAATAGGTGGGCCTATTATACAGGGTTAGTGGCCTTTAACACCTAATCCGGTTCTCCCCATAACCCCGCCTTCATCCCATCACATACCGCAATGTAAATACAACATCCCTCTCGTCGGTAGTGGCGAGATGTCCTACATGGGAAACAGAAGCATGCGTCCCTTAGAATACAGTACTGCAGCCTCGGTCATGTACGATACCTGTAATGATTAAATGAGCGGAATATATTATTGAAAGCACACGTTGGGTAATTAGTTAATATCGGCCAGAATGGGCAAATCGCTAATCGCTGGACTGGGGCTGAAATAGCCAAGAGGGGAACCTGTTGAGGACTGGGGAGGAGCAGTGCTTGTGGAGATTTAAACTGGAAAAGCTGTATCCTCTGATGCACTAGCAACATAGACACTAGTATTGCATTATAGGCTTAAATACAATACATCACACTATACATCAAATTGTAGCGGTAGTGAAATAAAAAAACGTAAGAAAGTTAAATGTTGGTCAAATTATGAGCATTAGTTAGCTGCTGCAGAGCAAGACATACGGTAAACTGTGCCTTCTATTCATATCTGTATTTCTATCAATTCAATTTCAGATAATAACGATACCAATAATGTGGTTTTGCAAACGTTTTTGTCAGTGGACTTTTGTCAGTGGTTGTATAGGGCATTATTAAAATGGAGAATCAGGTGCGGTAGCAAAGCAAGCAGCGTTGTTATTAAAATGACAGGTGGTAAAGGTGAAAGGTTTGGGAGATTATAAACGGGTAGAGCTCATTTCGGTGTAGATGACGTGGTGGCTGCGGCAGAGTCGCCGATGTTAATCGTGACCTCTGTGTGATTAATGAGATCCGTCTGCTCGCTGAAGATCTTAAAACTGCGTTCATATTCATGCTCTGACAAATTCTAGGTCTTTCACCCAACGTTAGTGGGTTCTTTATCAAACCTAATGACCGCACACCTCCTATCCGGCATAAGGGTCTTCGTTACAGCCGTCATGTCAGACGTTTGGAAAGTCGATCTAGGCACAAATACCTGGTCATTATCGGAGATGAAGCATACTTATCCGGTGTAAGTGCCACCTTCAGAGGTTCGTTAGAACTTTAGTCCATATTGACTAAGGAAAGTGATATTGAATGATGCGGTTAACATATAGATATGTGAATTATGACCTCAGAACACACAGTTCTCAGGTTGTGCAGAGACAGTGAAGAAGACCAATTTAGCACCGCTAGTGTTCCCATCATAAAAGCGTGTGAAAATCTAAAGCCATGGAACAGCCTGGTCCCAGCACTTCATCATCGCTGCAGGAACCAAAGAGCCAGAAATGACCTGCTGCTTTTTTTGTACTGTGCCTTAAAGGCCTGTCATATTCTGTTCACTTATTCACGTTCAGTTCGGCAGAAACGTCACTGTCACTTTAGCCCTCGTATCGCAGCCTCCTGTTATATCTGTCTCCTTCTTGTTTTGTCTCTGTCTGTTTAACAAAGTCTTACACAATCATCCTTCAGATCAATTCATTATCTTCTTTTTCTTTCTTTTCTAATTCTCAGCATTTAAGTTTAGAGAGAAAATATCTCTGTTATAATCTGTTTTATATATATATATATATATATATATATATATATATATATATATATATATATATATATATATATATATATTAGTTAGAGATATAGTCACACTTTAGTATAACTTTTAATGTATCCCTTTCGAAAGCTGGAACCTTTAATTATCTCAAGAACCCTTAAGGAATCCAAATGCTTCAGAAAATGCTAGTTTTTTGTGACCCGATATCACTATGACATGTTTCTTAATTTTGCTGTATGGATTATGTCTTTTTGTACATAATTCATGCTATTTTAGTTTACTAGCAGGGTTATAAAAGACTATGAGAGTTTAGTGTGTGTGTCTGTTTGTGTGTGTGTGTGTAGGTGTGTGTGTGTGTGTCTGTCTGTTTGTGTCTGACTGTTTGTGTGTGTCTGTGTGTCTGTTTGTGTGTCTGTGTGTCTGTTTGTGTGTGTCTGTGTGTATGTGTGTGTCTGTTTGTGTGTGTCTGTGTGTCTGTTTGTGTGTCTGTGTGTATGTGTGTGTCTGTTTGTGTGTGTGTCTGTGTGTGTGTGTGTGTGTATGTGTGTGTCTGTTTGTGTGTGTGTCTGTGTGTGTGTCTGTCTGTGTGTGTGTGTGTGCGTGTGTGTGTGTGTGTCTGTCTGTTTGTGTGTCTGTGTGTATGTGTGTGTCTGTTTGTGTGTGTGTCTGCGTGTGTGTGTGTGTGTATGTGTGTGTCTGTTTGTGTGTGTGTCTGTGTGTGTGTCTGTCTGTGTGTGTGTGTGTGTGTGTGTGTGTGTGTGTGTGTGTGTCTGTCTGTGTGTGTGTGTGTGTGTGTGTGTGTGTGTGTGTGTGTGTGTGTGTGTGTGTGTGTGTGTGTGTCTGTTTGTGTGTGTGTGTGTGTGTCTGTTTGTGTGTGTGTGTGTGTGTGTGTGTCTGTTTGTGTGTGTGTGTGTGTGTGTGTGTGTGTGTGTGTGTGTGTGTGTGTGTGTGTGTGTGTGTGTCTGTTTGTGTGTGTGCCCAGAAGGTGTTGATTGATGTTCTGTAACAGCAGCTCAGACAGTAATGTGGGCCGAAAAGCAGACCACAGGTTTATATGAACACACTTATTTTAATACATTATAGTTTCTATGGTAACCACTACAGACTACACGGGGTCTTGTTTGTACAGTACGGTGGACGATAGACATGACTTCCGATTGTTAATAAACACATAATTGTTCAGACGGTGACATTTACCGTAAGGACACGTTTATGACAGGAGCTTCCAGTGTCAGTGTTTCTTCCACATTGGGGACTCCTTTTAGAAACGTTATCTTATTAACAATTATATTTTTCCAATTGGTTTATTATTAGTGTTATATTTTGTGGCATGTCGACCATGAGCGTGTCGTTAACAGCAAAGAACACGCGCTTTAATGTAAACCTGTGATCTGAATTATAGCTGGAGCCACAGTCATATCTGACATAAGAGAGAATCAATCAACACCTGACCAATCAGGTTTGAGAAACTGAACTGTACTGTGGTATTGGCACAACCAGGATGGAAGGAGACAGACCCGTATGCAGGATAGCTTCAAATGATTGGGGTAAATATTATATTAATAAATATGATATATGATCATATTAATAAATATGAATGATGACACTTAACAGGGACTAAACATAACGAAGGGTAAACGTAACTAATGATTCCGCGCTGCCATCGGCAACGCGCTCACTTAAATATACAGTAAGAGACAATGAGACACGATTAGGAACAGGTGTGGAGACAGGGAGGAGCAGACGAAGGCAGGGCAGACACGTGACGAGGAAGGTAAACAAAGGCACTTAGCCAAAAGTCCGGGATGAGTCCTGACAGGTCTAATGAACCTTTCAGGGTTTACGTCAGGATTAAGTATTAATAACGAGCGGATTGTTCCAAGAAAGCAGACAGAAACACAGACAATATATTAAAAATAGTAAAACTTAGTAAGAATCGAAGAAGAAGAAGAAGAAGTTTTATTTATATAGCGCCTTTCCATAGCTCAAGGTCGCTTTACGCTTCACAAATACAGTACATTCAGACACTTGCATATACACAACACATAATACATATAATTGCATTAACCGAAATGCTTGTTAAATAGATATGTTTTTAACTGGGACTTAAATGCACCCACAGTCGATCCATAAAAAGACAAAACCGTTTGGAAATAATATAGAAATTGTTTAAAATGCAAGGAGCTCACTGGCTGTCAAATAACTCAGCAGGCTTATGATGTTAAAGTAATTGGTGTTTCAGGTAAAATTGTGGGATCTAGTAAAAGTAATCATTGTCTAGGCTTCTCGGGGAAGGAGAAACGAGAATCCGTGCAATGAAAAATTGTAAATGAAACCCAATATGTGTCACGTTCTTTTTTTTCCCCCCCTGAAATTGGAACGGATCGCTGTCGATACGCCTTAGTGCACTCTGTCTATAAATTGGGTCTTGCCTTTTTCTAAAGTTATCCATGCTATGCAATTAGATATGAAGTCTACGCGCAACACTGCTCTTGTTCATTCATGCAGTTCTCTCTCTCTGGCTCGCTCTTCTAACTCACTCCCTCCTCCAGCAGTCTTTTCTATATTTGCCGGGCATTCCCACGTTTTATTTGCACATAATAGGGAAACCACCCGCTTGCTTTAATAGTGGCCTTCCTGAGCTCGTGTTTGTGCTGGAGAAAGGCTGTAATTTGTAAAGCCAGCTGTTAGCGGGTGTGTACGCGCTGTCTGTTGAAATACAACAGGGGGTCGTAGACTGCCAAAAAGGGGGTGAAAATGAAAGCTGAGCACGCCTTGCTGTCACTTTGTTCGGAGAGTGAATATTGAATGGGACATGGCAGGTTAACATCATCAGAAACACCACGGGACTGTTATAGAGCGTCACTGCATGTGCCATTTTGCATGCCTCAGAGAACGTACATTATGTGCAAAGAAATTGTAGGCGATGAAGTTTCCTTTTGAGTTTCTTATATATATAAAAAAAATCGTATACTTTTAAAAATCGCACGATGTCGTGATTGTTACGTGTTTAATTACGACTAACTGTATTTCAGATGTGTACTAACAGTAAGATAATATTTTTTTACTTTAAGAGCTGTATTTGCTGATATAATGCAGTACAGTGCTACAATATGGCCTAATGGTTAGAGAGTTTGACTCCTAACTATAAGGTTGTAGGTTCGAGTCTCGAGCAAGGCACCAAACCCGCTGCAGCATAAATGGTTGCCCACTGCTCCGTGTGTGTGTGTGTGTTTACTGCTGTGTGTGTGTGTGTGCACTTTGGTTGGGTTAAATGTAGAGAACAATTTCTGAGTATGAGTCACCGTACTTAGCCGCACGTCATGTCACTTATATTGGCTAGAATGCAGTACGGTGCTACAATATCGGCTACAATGCAGTACGGTCCTACAATATCGGCTACAATGCAGTACGGTGCTACAATATCGGCTAGAATGCAGTACGGTGCTACAATATCGGCTACAATGCAGTACGGTGCTACAATATCGGCTACAATGCAGTACGGTGCTACAATATCGGCTACAATGCAGTACGGTGCTACAATATCGGCTACAATGCAGTACGGTGCTACAATATCGGCTACAATGCAGTACGGTGCTAATTTGTTAGGCAGTAAGCCAGTTTTTCCTTTTTGCCGTTAGTTGCCGTTTTCTCCACGGTTAGATATCCACAACAGGGGGCGTGGCGGTTGGAATTTAAAATGTACTTTACCATGGTAAAATCTGAAACATCACCTCGCATTGTGAGAGAGAGAAACATACTGTAATAGGACCAATTTAGCACCACCGGTGCTGCAGACAGTGGCTGTCATAAAACCTGGGAATATATAAAAGCCCAATTCTTGCACCTCATCATCATCCCTGCAGGAACCAAGGAGTCAGAAAGACCTGTGGCTTATTTGTACTGCACTTTGTAGATCTAATGGCAGATATTCATGGCAGATATGTCGCTGTATTTCTTGTTTCTTTCCAGCTTTCTTCGTTTCGTTCGTGTCTTTGGTGCGGTGGGAATTTTAAACCTACTTTTCGGTTCCAGAAGCTGATCGAGGGATTGAGGACTAAATGTCGAATCAATATTGACTTGGGGAAAGATTCTCAAATTCAGAGTCTCGTTATGCAGCTAAACAAATTACTTGCATGGAGTTCAAATAGGAGTCTCATATATAAATATCATGATTTTTTTTATTATGTATTTATTTGTTTGTTTGTTTGTTTGTTTATTTAATATTATTTTACATTTTAAGGTACCAGGTCTGCTTCCACCTTTATTATTCGGCAGCCAATAGAATAGCACTTGATCCAGCGCATCTTATTACCGTATATGTGTTTTTATTGACTTTTTAAATATTTGTTTGTTTATTTTGAGTGGAAATTCATTCAATTAAAAATATAATGCTGATGTTTTTAATCATTTTAAAACATAAACAAAAAACATAACATAAATAACACTCTTTGAATCAATAGTTAATATACATTTCCTGTTAAAACGATCTTTTCTAATTAATTAATTTAATAATAGCCTCAAATGACACTTTAGATATTTTGCTTTTTTTTTTGCAAAACATCAGTTTCACCCTCAGATTGTGGCCCTCACGTCTGTCAGCTAGGGAAGGTTGACTTTGTCTGAATACCAATAATTTTGTAGTATTTAAAAAAATTGTTTGCTAATACAAAAATAACGTCAAATAATAAGATATCGAAATGAAAGAAGTAGTGAACAAGACTGGAGTGTCACACCTCGTCTACCGCGATGCGCATCCTTAGAACAGGTGAGGCCGTCTTTGTTTCGTCAAGTGAGACTTTTTAATTCGTTTGGAAGAGTATTCTGTTTTTCATCACAAACTACTGGTGTAATTGATTGATTGCAGGAGCTGATTGGTTTGGGAGGCTGTGTAACTGATTAAAATGAACTTGGACACAGGCAAATCGAAAGAGTTCCAGAACGCAATCTGCTCCCTAAAGATTTGTGTGTGTGTGTGTGTGTGTGTGTGTGTGTGTGTGTGTGTGTGTGTGTGTGTGTGTGTGTGTGTGTGTGTGTGTGTGTGTGTGTGTGAGACAAACCTGATGGAGGGAAGTGAAGAAGGCTATTTGCTGGGATTAGTACTTAATGAAAACTAGCCGTTGATTTTTTTTTTTTCTTCGCCATACATCTGCGCTACCGTTTATTTTCTGAGAAGAGGATGAGACGTTTGACGGAGACATGAAGCTGCGATCTGTCTTACATGAAGTGGCCAGGAGGAGATTCATTTCAACATACAAAATAAATCTTTCTTTTTTCTTTTTTTTTTCTTCTGTAGTATGGTGATTTCCAGTATGACCAGTGGTTGCATTTTGGCCATTAAGGAAAGCACAAGGAGCAGTGTGTTTCTGTTACGGTTCATTAACTCAACAGTATCAGATGCAGATGTGCCAGCTGCTGTCAGGCTAAAAGAACATTCAAGAGATTGAAAGCATTAATATTTGCACTGGTTTTATATATATATATATATATATATATATATATATATATATATATATATATATATATATAAACATGCCGGTCCCTCTGGTTCACTGCTACTGTAGGTCTAAATCATCACCACTACACTGATGGTTATAAATTAAATAAAATATTTTCATTTGATGCAAGGTTTATTTTTTCTGCCTTGTTGTGAAAGGAAAAAAAAGTTAAAAGAATAAGAAACACCGTTACTTTTTCGTATGCGTTCGACTCGAGCAGAAGTCTGTCGGCTTTATCCAGAGTGTTCGCTGATGCACATTGTCTACCTAGAACATATGACATGAATATTTAACTTGAGTTTTAGCTGGGGTGTGTGTGTGTGTGTGTGTGTGTGTGTGTGTGTGTGTGTGTGTGTGTGTGTGTGTGTGTGTGTGTGTGTGTGTGTGTTTGTGTGTGTGTGTGTGTGTGTGTGTTTGTGTGTGTGTGTGTGTGTGTGTGTGTGTGTGTGTGTGTGTGTGTGTGTGTGTGTGTGTGTGTGTGTGTGTGTGTGTGTCATGACAGAGGTGGGAGTAAGTCACGCATGTGCAAGTCACAAGTAAGTCTCAATTCATGAATGTCAAGTCGAGTCTTTTTTTAATATTTGTCAAGCAAGTCTCAAGTCTCAAATTTGCGACTTACAGTGTCTGACTCGAGTCAAGTCATATGACTTGAGTCCCCCAGCTCTGGACTAGCCTTTTGAGGATTTTCCACCCTTCCTGTCAAATCATTATTTCCCTCCAATCTAACTATAATTTAATTTTCCTTGTAAGGAATGTCCCAAGAAGGTCTTATATTCCTGTCCTTGTTGGCTCATTTGGTCTCCACACACACACACACACACACACACACACACACACACACACACACACACACACACACACACACACACACACACACAGTTTTATACATGTATAGCGTGTGTATACATGCTCCTTACTCTAACCTCAATTTCAATAGCCATAAAGAAATGTATAACAGCATATAGAAAGCTCTTGACAATCACCATTTTTCAGGGTTTTTTTTTTTTTTGGGGGGGGGGGGTCCTTTTTCAAGTTTACTTGCATAGGCATGGACACGCCCTATAACAAAAATAGAAGAAAGATGAGAAGATGACCAGACAGAGTGAACATTGTCCCTGTTATAAATATAAAATGGCCAAAATGCATAAATTTTATTGGCCAAAATTAATTAATGGCCAAAATGCAACCATTGGTCAGAATTAAAAAAAAACAAAGAATTATTTTGTACTGTATGTTGAAATACCACTTCAGATTATTACAGATTATTGCTCTGTGTAGTTTACGGTGCAAATAACCGGCTTTGCCGATTCAGAAGAGAAAATAAGAGAAATTAGACTAACAGTCAGATGAATGGTGTCATTAACACAGGAGCCTCATGTTAATGCGTAAAAACGGGTTTGAATAACCGAGGCGGTCGTTTTTCTTGCGATTGGATGTGAATTAGTTCCACAGACAATAACTTGTCGAGTCAAGCAAATGTTTACAATCGTGACACCATGTAATCTCACGGATTTCCGCAAAAAAAAAACTCTGATTAAATTCGTAGCCTCATCACGAGCCATAAACATTCACTCTACTCTACAAAAATAAATAAATAAGTAAATAGATAGATAGATAGATAGATAGATAGATAGATAGATAGATAGATAGATAGATAGATAGATAGATAGATAGATAGATAGATAGATAGATAGATAGATAGATCGATCGATCGATCGATCGATCCACTAATTAAACCAAATTCTTTTTAACCCGAGACGTAGGTCTGGAATCTGTGATGTTTATAATGACTGGATACGACAGACATTATTCCACCGTCTTGTTTAACATAAATCACATAAATGATTTGTCTCACTGTGAATATTCTGTCTGCACGATGCAAAACAAACACACCGTTACTGCAATGTCGTTCTTATCAACCCAGACATGCTCGATCTTTCTCTCCCTGATAGATAACGATGAATGTGAGGAGGGGAACGTGGCCCACACGGAGGACGGTGAGTGATAGTGCTCTTTACATGGGATATTACACAGCTGAAAATCCCTCATGCTACAGTACCCCAGTACATTTTAGGATTTGTTTGGTCTTTGGTTCATCATTCCAGCTGCACAATTACCAATAAACAATAAATGCAGAGTCTGCGTTTTCTCCGCTGGTCTCTGGAATAGATTTCTGGCTGCATGTGTGCTGAGATTGCAGAGCTTTGTACTGGGGCTCGGTCATCGTGATGTTCTCAGGTTTACGACTGAACAGTTTGACCAAAATACTGAGGAGGTTTATTGAAACAGATTTAGCCCAAGTTTCTGAATTCAGGAAACAAAACAAATTAAAACTAGATTTGTAAAGTTCGTCACGACGAACTTTGATGTTGGCTTTGACGATGCAAGTATTCGCAAGGGCCGGTGCTTTTTGGAGGCGAGTGGATATAAGAGTCAGTGTTACTTTTGGAAGCAAGTAAACAGAAAGCTAGGGTGCCGAACATTTCGAGGTAAGTGGAGCAAGCATGTGACGTCATCAGTATACCCGTGAGGAAGTTCCCCTCATTGTGCTGAGTGTTTTGATATGTCACATGTCCATGTTGTAAAAAGATTTTTGATTTTGCATATTTTGTGGGCGGGGCTGCGGCCCAACCGAAACAGCAAAAGTCGGGACACCAATTTAAAACTTTGTTCAGAGTATCACCCTAAAGGAGCTGGCCGAGTTTGGTGTAGATAGTTCGAAAGCTTGCAGAGTTCTAAACCTCCAAAGTTTATAATGGGAGTCTATGTGGAAAAAGGCCATTTTGAGACCCGGTACCGGAAGTACCGGTACTCGGATTGCTTAGAAAAGTTACTCTTGATAAATTTTTGTCTAAGCTTAAATAGGAAAACGGAACATAATAAAAAAAAACAACAGCCTCATCTGCATGGACGATGCGTTACGAGTGCTTGAGGCTAGAGTTCGATCCTAAATCTTTATCCAAATTGATCTGAATAAACGAATCACAATAAACTTCACTTTCACACTATTTTCATCCACAGGACTAACTAGTGTGTTACCTATATTATATATATATAATAGTATATAAAACTATATTATATATAATATATAGTATTAACCATAAGTCATAACTACGTCGGTGGGATTAAAAAGATGACCTTGTCTCAAGATTATGACCCCGAGTGATTTCTCTAAGGTCGACGAACAGACCACTACTACCTCTGAGTTCCTCCGCCCCATTATATAGGCCACGGAGATGAACAATTAGAGCACTAAACAAGCACAGATACAAATAGCAGCATTGCGTCACGCCTCTAATCCACAATCATCCATGGTGATCTGAATAAATACCGTACCTAGCATAAGTATTCACACCCTTTCCATATTTTTTTTTTATATTTTGAGGGAGTGAATACTTATGCAATTTGACTCGCAAAGCTCTGACCCAGTAGTGACACATTTTCCATTTAAGCCTTAAAACACACTCCAGATTGGAGAATTCACGGTGTTCGATTTATAAAATTGAAGCCATGTGACATGGCAACGACTTTCGTCTCTACATCGTACGTGTTTCCAACGAGGGGATTCTGTCGCGACTGTTACGTTTGCTAACGTGATGAATTAAAGACAGAGGTAAGAAGGAAGGATCCTAAGTGAGTGCTGTTTACAATGCCAAAGTGCAATGATATTCAACAGTTTGGCAGGAACGCGTAGTGCAGTCATGTCCTATTGGCTATACGAGGAAGTCTTTGCACGGTCGCTCGCTAAGTGTAATCAGCTTCCCTTCTGCTGCAGTTGATCCATTCCAATGATTGCCATGTGTGTTCCGATGCCAGCTTTTTTTGTGAAATGGGAAGCTTAGAGGAGATCTACAGTGAATTGAAATCCTCTAGTTATGTTGAGGAGTTGTGCTCTTTCTTTACCTCTGAGATTTGGTTGTAATTACACATTTTAGAGACCACAAATAACTGTCGAATTGATATTTATCAAGTTTCTCTTTTGGTTTCGCTTCCACCGTAAGCTCAGGAGAACTCCCGATTACAAAGACACACACAAACCCACACATACCCACTTTCACCCGGCTTAGCCTCTGTTTCATTTTGTAAACGTCTGATTGTCAGCCAAGCCCTGGCCTTTAGCAGCGCTGCAGTTAGCCAGACTTTCTGGATCCAGTTCAAGAGCACAAATGGCTGCCATTCTCACAAGGAATTCAGGCTCTTTTGTAGCAGTGCATCAGGCTTCTTTTTTTTTTTTTACTCTTTTTTCCTTTATTTTTCATTCTTTTTCTTTTCTTATTTTTTTTTAAGATCTTCTTTTTATTCTTTAGGACAGTGGTCCCCAACCCTTGGGCCAAATGGTACCGGGCCGCCCAAGGAACATTAAATTATTTCCATTTTATTTACTGTGGTGTATTTCTCTCGGGTTTGTGCGACTTTCCATGGACGAGAGATTAACCGGGAGCTGAGAGAAGTCACCTAAAGCCGCACCAATACCGCGAATGCGCAAAATATCATGATATCGAGGTGGTTTTAGGTGACGTCTGGAGCTGAGCGGCTGCAAGGCGTTGTAGCTTTGGTGGAGAGAGAAGGTGTGTATCGCTCTTCTCTCCGTTCACCGGTACTTTCTCATGATTAACAGTGCTTGGTGTACGTGTATATTGTGTTTGCTCAAATTTAACCCACAAATTAGCAAAAATGAGCACGAAACAGACGTCGTTAGAAAGTTAGAAACTCTGCCGGTGTTCTGGATTAAAGTCATGGCGGAATACCCTGAGATTGTCACCACAGCACTTACATCCCTATCGCCATTTCCGACATGCTATCTGTGTGAAGCGGGGTTTTCTGCAGTGACGGCAACCAAAACAAAACAACGGAATAAACTGGACATAAGCAACACACTTCGGGTGTCATTGTCTCCTATTACCCCAGATGGAACCGTCTCGTTGCAAAGAAACAAGCTCAGGGTTCTCATTGATTTAGCGTTAAAAAGGAGTGAGTTAAAAAGGCATGATTAAATACAATTAAATTAAAATTATTCATTTTAATTTAATTGTATAGCCGCCACCCCCCACCCCCAGCGGGCCGCGGTAAAATGATCAAACATTGCCTGGTCCGTGGCGAAAAAAAAGGTTGGGGACCACTGGTTTAGGACACAGTCACTGAAGATTCAGTGAAACCTAGATTCAGTTTTCCAGCTTGACCTCGTTGATTATCGGCGTCATGTGAACGTTCACACGTCCCGTGCTCGGCGTTTCGTAATAGGAACGAAAGGTTTTCAACCGATTCGGCATCATAACTTGGATCACCGTGAAAAAAGAAACATGCTGCGTTTTAAAATACTAAAAAAGACAAAATGTGTTTGTCTCCTCAGTTAAGACATTGCGTATAATCAGCAGGTCCTGTGTATAAGTCAATTCCAATCATCCCCACCACATTCCTCCTCACAACACCACTCAGGGCCAAACGAGTGTAAGGTGAGTGCAGGGCTTCTTAAGGCTAATCTCTAAATTTGCCTTGAAATTCTGCACTTTCAGCTTCTTTCCTGGCATACTGCTGAAACAATTACTATCTTTCCCAATAAGACCGACCAAAGTTAATTAGATTTGGACACCGGAGGGTGCTGGTAGGCAGTTAGCATGACACACTATTCATTTGTCTACAAGCAAGAAAAGCTAGAGGAGGATTTCTTTCTCCATTAATGGTCCAGAGTCAATGGTATAGGTGTCTTTAGGGAAATTCGCTCTACTGTAGAATCCTGTCGCAATAACCAGCAAAAACTTATCTCAACCAAGAGACAAGTGGACGGCGCCAATACTTCAAATCAGCCAGGAGGCTAAGCTCAACCAATAAAAGCCATACTTTCCTTTCAGATACAGCCATTAGACGTGATTTACAAATTTAATCACGCAAGCCAACATCGTTATTTGTGTAATAATGTTTAATTTATCAGGCCTCCCAGCATCATATTAAGTAATCTCTCTGCTCTAGAAGATTCTACCCAACACTTTTCTTTACACCACCTCTAGCTGTAAGAGCTCTGGTAAATCACCACCAAGTCTTGTTGAGGAATATTATTGATGGGCCAGTAGGGAAATGGGATGTTTCTTGACTGGATAAAATAATATATTAAACCTAATAAGATGTGCAAAAGTAAAACTGTTTATTTGTTTGCTGTTGTGTGACACAAAGCAACATTAATGTTACCATCCCAAAGCTTCTTTTTCATGATTAGAAATTTTTATTTATTTATCTTCTACAACAAAGATAAAGATGTAATATTATTTAGCGGTTTGTATTTACTGAGTTTTAGTGTTGTAGAACATCTGCATAACAAGTGAGGTGCATAAAATCGCTTGTGTTTTAGCAGCTGTAAAAACCCAAAGTTATATATATATATATATACATGTATAGCCGTAATAGTTATATATAGAAAACCTGTACGTTTGTATATACAGTATATACTCTTATACAGTTCATTCTCTCTGTTAAATAAAAGGTTTTCAATGCTGATCATCCAATTAGAATTGGATGACGTGGCACATCACTTAACTACTTAAAAAAATCAAGCATCGCGTTAGTTCTGGCTGTCCACGGCGCGCACCAATCCGGGTACGACACCCATATTACCCGACCATTTAAATTCCCATTCATTGAGCCTCTTTCTAGCGCGTCGCTGCTGCTGCGATTTAAACTCCCTCCTCCAACCCCGACTCCACCACGCCGGAACCCGTGTTCGTTGTACCAGTTTACGTCTTAAATCTCCACATATTTTTCTCTCTCTCTCCCTCGCTCTGTAATTATTTATTTATCCATTTATTCATTTATTATCTGCCAAAAAAAAAAACTCTATGCATGATTAATGGTTCTGTTATGGGAGGTCCTATTCTATTTTCTAGTTGCTGCTCTCCCCGCTCGGTCCATGCATGCGCACGGACGGGCGCGTGGATTCCTGCCCAGAACAGAACCATACTGCCAACACTAACTGTATGTTATCATCTAATAAATTGTCATTTGACAAAGTGGTCCTGGGGGGACACGGTGGCTTAGTGGTTAGCACGTTCGCCTCACACCTCCAGGGTCGGGGGTTGGATTCCCGCCTCCGCCTTGTGTGTGTGGAGTTTGCATGTTCTCCCCGTGCCTCGGGGGTTTCCTCTGGGTACTCCGGTTTCCTCCCCCGGTCCAAAGACATGCATGGTAGGTTGATTGGCATCTGTGGGAAATTGTCCGTAGTGTGTGAGTGAATGAGAGTGTGTGTGTGCCCTGTGATGGGTTGGCACTCCGTCCAGGGTGTATCCTGCCTCGATGCCCGATGACTCCTGAGATAGGCACAGGCTCCCCGTGACCTGAGAAGTTCGGATAAGCGGTAGAAGATGAATGAATGAATGGAAAGTGGTCCTGACAGAAATGAATTCTGTATAAACTTGTGATTAGGAAAGAAATCAACACCTTCCGACCGATCAAAACGTAGAACACAACAGCGCCGCGGGACGTTTTTTACAGACCTGCACTTCCCACAAAGGCATTACAAACCGTCACAGGTTGCCAGTTCTGTTTTTAAATCCGTCTAAAAAAAAAAAAACCTGAATTATTTTTACTGTGTCTAGTAATTTTTTTTTTCTTTGTCTATTCATATGTCTCTCTCTCTCTTTTTTTTGGTGAAATGGTCCTAAATTAATTATAGCTCCCAAATAAGGTCAAATCAGCTTTTTTGAGGTTTGACTGTGCTGGCAAGCAAGGTAACAGAAAATCATTAAAAGCTTTGAAATAAGCTAATGAGATTTCTCATAAGCATGTTTAAGCACCATTTCAGGATGAAAGAGGCTTCGCTAATTTGGTGCACGGCTTTGACTGGATAAATTAGAAATGATCGGATATAACAAAGGCGGCGTGGAGAAGTAAATGAACGGAGATAAGATGAATTCATGCTTGTAGGCTGACCTGTGGGGAAGAGAAGCAAAGTTCAAGGGTTTCCAAAAAAGAAATGTACTAGAATATTTATCCAATGGAGAAATGTGACTCATGCCTCGGACAGTTTGTTTAAGGAAACATATCTATTTTTCTGCTAATATTTTTATTACAAATTCATTCATTCATTCATTCATTCATTCATTCATTTTGTACCGCTTATCCGAACTTCTCGGGTCACAGGGAGCCTATCTAGGGCATCATTGGGAATCGAGGCAGGATACACCCTGGACGGAGTGCCAACCCATCACAGGGCACACACACACACACACACACACTCACTCACGCAATCACACACACTACGGACAATTTCCCAGAGATGCCAATCAACCTACCATGCATGTCTTTGGACCGGGGGAGGAAACCGGAGTACCCGGAGGAAACCCCCGAGGCACGGGGAGAACATGCAAACTCCACACACACAAGGCGGAGGTGGGAATCGGACCCCCAACCCTGAAGGTGTGAGGCGAACGTGCTAACCACTAAGCCACCGTGCCCCCCTTTACTACAAATTAATGAACAAATTAATGAAGACATATTATAAGTGAAGAAGAAAACATGACAGGCTTTTCAGTTATTAGACAACTACTGATCAATGTGGTGGTGTGTTGCGGCCCAACTCTGAGCCCGGCTCTGTAATATAAACTTTCTTCTAAGCTCATATTCATTTTTCATTATCACTACATTAAACGGTGTCGTTTAATTAGCCTGTAGTACTCTGACACCTTACGTGCCGTAAAATAGCAGCGAATAAATGTGCAGAACACATGCTCTCTGGGGTCGAAGGTACTGACAGTAATTTAGAGCGGTGGCCAACACTCTAATGCTTCAAATTAGAAAAAGGACAAAATGACAAAGTAGGATTTATTTATACTTATTAATTGAGGCATGGCCCGATGCTACGCGAGTACGCTAAGTTTTGTGTTTTCCGCTCCCCGTGGGACTCGGCTCTAACTGGGGTCAGAACGAAGCGGCTTCTAGGCATGCTGCTAATGACAAAGAAACATTATTAGTGCTGTCTCTGGGGAGAAGTGGCCCTTCATCTCGCTGGTCTGGAATCGGCTTCTTGAAGATGTGTGAAAGGAAATGTCAGACCTCGCAGTGTCTTGGCGACAAACACGTAAATATTCAACGTTTTCATATTCAGGAATGAAAGGATCCTTTTCCGTTCCACCCTTAAGCATGTTAATTTAAGATGAAAAAGGTGGTAAACACGAGGCAAGGTCAGGATCCATTACTCGATTAGCTGCACGTCAACCCTGTGACTCATTGAAATTATGAAGCATCTGCCTTTTGCTTTCGGAGTCGTTATGCATAAGGCGAGTTGGGAGATGTGTGAAAGAAGTTAAAGCTAAAAAGCATTTCAAATGAATAAACAGATTTTTAAACAGGACCGAACCAAACCAGGAGTCTGCAAAAAGGCTGTTAAAGAACGTCGTCACTAGAGCCATCTGGAACAATAAGTCATGCCATGGCTTTTTTTTAAGGACGTGATGGTCCAGAGGTCCAGGCACTGGGTTCCTAATCGGAAGGTCGGGGTTCAAGGCCACAAGCTGAGACATCGACGTTGGGTCCTTGAGCAAGGCCCTTAACATCACCTGCTCCAGGGGCGCCTGGTGGCTGGTGATGGCTGACACTGCGCTCTGACCTCAGACTCATAATAGCCTGGGATATGTGAAAACTAGGGGCAGTGGCGGCTCAACTGGTTAAGGCTCTGGGTTGTTGGGGTATGTGAAGAAAATAATTCCACTGTGCTGTAATGTATATGTGGCGATAATAAAGGCTTCTGTGCCCCCGTTCTCTCTCTCTCTTTATATTGTGTTTGTTTCCTGCCACCTGAAGCATCAGTATGTATATATATCTTGAAAAATATTATGTTATGAAAAGTCTGCAGTCCAGTTAGAACTGAAACTCTCCAAAACTTCAAGTATTAAAAGTACTTTGTTTACTGCTGGAGCGTGTTTATAGACCTAAATGGAAGGAGGATTACTTTATTACTGTGCCTCTGATTTGCAGCCATTAGGTGTTGTTCTTTATATAGCAAGCTACCCTGTTTTAAAAGCCTAGCATATTTCATAGGAACACCCAGAGGACACCGTGCACCTGGAAATAATGGTTATTTTGTGACCCTATCATTAATAACATACATATATAAAACTATTTTTAGGGCTGTTTATCTGTGCGCACCATTAAATGCTGATTCCAATCCAAATATTGTTGTTTTTTTTGTTTTTTTTTACAGATTTTACAAAATAGTAACGTGTATTATGTGTGTCAGACAAATCGGTATCCCAGGCACTAGAGACAAGCAGATATTCTGTTAGGAAAAAAACAAACCAACCAACAAACTACTACTACAAACAGACCCCGTAGTATGTGATGTAAATGATGTTAATACACCTTTCACGGTGATCTGAAGAAGGGACTACTGACAAATAAACGTTCTTGGACGACAGAGTTGATGAAAGAAAATACAGTGATACCTCGAGATACGAGTGCTTTGACATACGAATTTTTTGAGATACGAGCTGTGATTCGACCAAATTTTTTGCCTTGAGATACGAGCAAATTTTTGAGATACGAGCATCCGAGCTGCCGCCGCCGCAGAAAACAAAGATCCCCAACAACCACATGTGCTCTGTTTCCCCACCTCAGCTTCCCGCGTCTCACTCGGTTAAAGCCGCCTTCACACTGCACACGACAAACGACGGCCGATAAACCGGAAGTCATTCATTTCCTATGGAGAGTCACAAAGGCGCTGCGTGAGGTGCCGACCATCTGCACATCCGTAATATTCTGATCTGTTTTGAGCTTTGGATCCGTTAAAAACGACCGGCAGATTTTAGTGAGGAAAGAGTGACAAAAAAAGGCAAAAACAAGTGAAGAGAAAAGCGATGAAGAAAATTAAGCAAAATTATTTTGAAGAAAACAGAAATTGTAGCAATTAAGTTCAGTTACGTTAAGAGAATTTCAGTTAAGTTCGTTAATTTTAGTGAAGTTTAGTGAAGTTCCATTTAAGTGTAAAGTAGCATTAAGAGTGTACAGTAGCGAGTAAGTGAACGAACGTGAAAGTGTAATTCCTCCTAACTCCTCCGCCTGTTTACTCCTCCCTCAACCTCCGTGCGCATCTTCCGTAAAGTAAAACCAGTTTATTTTTTAACATTCTCTTTTATTACTTTATGTTTTTATACAATATTTGTCATTTATAAATAAAGGTACTGAACATTTTTCATATTCAAAACACATAAACAAAACAACTGGAGTGGAATTTTGCGAAATGGAACGGATTAATGGGATTTCAATTCATGTAAATGGTTAAAATTGTTTAGAGATACGCGCGATTCGAGATACGAGCAACGTCACTCTCGTATCTCGAGGTATTACTGTATCTCAGATAATATTGTGTAAATGTTTTGTGAAGACAACAAAAAACTTACAGCTGAACGTTTTGCCAAGCCGTCTTTTCGTCTAAGCTCTTTTCCCATGATCCGGTCTGTACTAATCCAATGAACTAGCTAACTACAGCGCTATACTGTATACATTACTACCCGAACGGAGATTTCCAGGCAGCCCAAAACACTAGAGCATACATATACATCCCTGGAAAGTACAGTAATGTTTATTAGCATCGATGGATCGCATACGCGGTGAACGTACAGTATGTACAGCAAACATCAGTATCCACGAGCAGCCTGTGAGCTGAAAAAGACACTTTGCTCCAGAGGATGCAAAAAATAAAAAATTCAAGCAAATCAAGAGGGGAAAGATGGTTGTAGATAGTGAGAGGAATCCAAAGGAAAGCCTACTGGGAAGGCTATTGCACAAGTTGTGTATGATTTGGCATTTGGGGGATTAAGAGGTAGCCAGATACACAAGCAGATCAAGATGTAGGGCTTAAGGTCAGTCTGTTAACTGTGTATTCAGCAGATGAATAGCAGTGAAGGGGCATGCCAACAGAGAGGAGAGAGGAGAAGAGAAGAGATAGTGGGAACTGTGAGTGAAAAAACTCACACTGCAAGTGTGTGTGTGTGTGTGTGTGTGTGTGTGTGTGTGTGTGTGTGTGTGTGTGTGTGCTCACATGTCAGTTCACTTCAGTTACATGGATTAAAAATGTAGTTCTCCAACTAAGGCAGCTGAAAGTTCCTCAGCCTATCACCACATGATGCTTCCTTCCTTCCCTAACCTCCCAACGGTTAGCCGCCACCACACACACACACACACGCGCACACACACACACACACACACACACACACACACACACACACACACACACACACACACACACACACACACACAAAAGTAATGCATGAGCTAGGAGGCTGCAGAGCTACAGCTGTTGATCCTGACACTGTCACTCACCTTTTCTTCCTCTTTTATGTCTCATGAATAATTCAGGTGCTGGATTTTCTGTGCTGCTGTGGTCAGATAAGTGTGACTGCCTGCAGCTGCGATGTGAAGACTGCCTCTGATTTTCTCACTATTAGCTCCCCCTATTAAATCCCCTAGATGGGAAAAAAAAATGCATAGGCACATTATGGTTTTCAAAACATGGCATTAAAATGTTCTCTTTTTTCCGGCGTTAAAAGGTCGTGCTTGGAAAGTATGGACGATTTACATAAGCGTGGATGTCACTGGGTAGATGAGAATGAGTGAGAACCCTGTTACGCTGCTACCATCTGCTGGTGGTGTTTATTTAATCATTGGTTTTAACAATAACACACCTGATCCAGGTAGTAATGGTGTGGAGTTTGGAGTTTATTTTAAGACAGGGTGTTTAATATGCTCTTTGTCCTGCAAAGAAATGAAGAATAAGTGAGATTATTTTTCTTCTGGTGTAGAAAAAAAAATCTCTATACTGTATATTGCACAAATCATTAGAAGATGCCACATGGAGCAGGAGTAAATCTTGTTTGGCAGTGTTTAAGTGTATTAATAGGACATTAAGTGGACCGACCTCCCATCATATTACAGCTGCGTTCCTCTCCCTAGCCTGAAACCTGCATAAATATCAAGTCCGGCTTGATTGACGAGGTAAAACTGTCAACCTCCAATTTGGGTAAAGAAGCCAAGGCTGATGAAAAACCAATGTGTTTACGGTTTAATAAGGTCTGCCATTTCTAATCATCATTATAAAAAAATCTTGCTCTGACTTGTTAGGGGGGAAAAAAACGCAATTATGCAATTACGCAATGGTGCTGGCAAAGCACACAGACTTATTAGTGTCATGGCTTTTATTGCCTCAATTTGTCCTAAATGTCAGAGAGAGAGAGAGAGAGAAAGAGAGAGAGAAAATGAGTATGATATTAATGAACAGAAGTCGAGGGAGTGTCCTAGATGTCTATATGAATAAATACACACAGTGATCCTGAGCTATTTTGTCTTCTCTCATCCAAATTGAAGAAGTTATCTGCTGTGATTTCATTCATTCATTCATTCATTTTCTACCGCTTATCCGAACTTCCCGGGTCACGGGGAGCCTGTGCCTATCTCAGGCGGCATCGGGCATCGAGGCAGGATACACCCTGGACGGAGTGCCAACCCATCTCAGGGCACACACACACTCTCATTCACTCACACACTCACTACGGACAATTTTCCAGAGATGCCAATCAACCTACCATGCATGTCTTTGGACCGGGGGAGGAAACCGGAGTACCCGGAGGAAACCCCCGAGGCACTGGGAGAACATGCAAACTCCACACACACAAGGCGGAGGCGGGAATCGAACCCCCATCCCTGGAGGTGTGAGTTCTAAACACTAAGCCACCGTGCCCCCTCTGCAGTGAATTATTTTTTTATTTTTATTTCAGAATAATACTTCTTCTGAAGCAACTACTCACAATGATGTGATGATAAGGACAGAAGGTGACATAATACAGAATAGAGAATAAACTGTTTAACTAGAAGAGCGTCCTGTATTCTCATCTATCACGTTCGGGCCATTTTAGTTCTGCTGCATAACTTAACTCCACATCTGGCATTTGCATCGAAAGACTGTTGCTGTTCACCCTCAACATGAGGACCAAAGAACTGTCACTGCCAGTGAGGAGGATCATCATGAGGCTGAACAATCTGAATAAATCATCATAAATTACAATATATTACAGATCTGTCCAAAAGCACTGGTAAGCCTTAAGAAGAAGAAGAAGAAGAAGGGGGAAAAAAGGCAAAACGTTATAACTAGTTAAAAATCCATTGTCTTTAATTGTCTGTAGAGTTCCAGGATTCATTTTTATGGACAGATAAGACAAGGATTAACAAGAGATAAAGTGAGCTAGCGATCTCACTACATGTCTGCGCAGGTTTCCTCCGAGTTCTCCGGTTTCTTTTCACCTCTCAGAAACATTTCCAGTAGGAGGATTGGCAATAAATTGGATCTAGGAGTAATCGAGTGTATGGATATGTATATGTGCATTGTGATGGACAAGCATCCTATCCTCGGTGAAGCCTCATCCGTGATCACGCCGTGTCCCTGACCAGGATGTAACAGTTACTGAAAATAAATAAACAAATAAATAAACAAACAAAAAAATAAATAAAAAGGGAGGGCACGGTGCCTTAGTGGTTAGAACGTTCGCCTCACACCTCCAGGGTTCGGGGTTCGATTCCCGCCTCCGCCTTGTGTGTGTGGAGTTTGCATGTTCTCCTCGTGCCTCGGGGGTTTCCTCCGGGTACTCCGGTTTCCTCCCCCGGTCCAAAGACATGCATGGTAGGTTGATTGGCATCTCTGGAAAATTGTCTGTAGTGTGTGTGAGTGAATGAGAGTGTGTGTGTGCCCTGTGAAGGGTTGGCACTCCGTCCAGAGTGTATCCTCCCCGTGACCCAAGAAGTTCGTGACCCAAGAGTAAATAAATAAATAAATAAATAAATAAATAAATAAATAAATAAATAAAGCGCTTACCAAAAGTGGACAGTTGAAGATTGGAATAATGTCCATGTCCATTCTACAGCATTCTACAGTCCATTCTACAGCTGTTCATTTTCACCGAGCTTGTGTCCGTCGTAAGCTTTTGTAGATTCATGAAACTGATTTGATCTTCTGCTGTTGTATCCTGTCCACCTCAGGGTTCATCGTGTCCAAGGTGCTTTTCTACTCACCAGTTGTAAAGATAGATAGATAGATAGATAGATAGATAGATAGATAGATAGATAGATAGATAGATAGATAGATAGATAGATAGATAGATAGATAGATAGATAGATAGATAGATAGATAGATAGATAGATAGATAGATAGATAGATAGATAGATAGATAGATAAAGTGATTATTTGCTCAAACTTTTATTAGTTCAAACCAGACCATTCTGCTCTTATCTCTCCTACGTGCAATACACTTCCTCCTACAGAACTCCGCACCATTGGAGGCTTTTTGTGTTGTTGTTGTTGTTTTTTTTTGCCCCTCTGTGTAAATTCTAGAGTCTGTTGTGTGTGGAAATCCCAGGAGATCTGCAGTTAATAAAATACTCAAACCAGTTTATCTGATGTCAGCTTCCACACCATGGCTGAAGTCACTGAGATTGCTTTTTTTAGTTCATTCCTATCTTCCATATGAGTATGTATGACCCAGAGCTTTTGATCTGTTAATGCTTGATTTTTTTGCATCGTTCTTCTGCCACACATTTGGCTGATTGAATAATTGCACAAATTATGAGGTAAAGCGTTTGTCAGACGGCTGCTTGTCCAAATGGTTTCACAATGGTTTCACTTATTTAACCATTTGCTGCTGAGCTCCTTCACAATGTTAGACATTCATTCATTCATTTTCTACCGCTTATCTGAACTTCTCGGGTCACGGGGAGCCTGTGCCTATCTCAGGCGTCATCGGGAATCGAGGCAGGATACACCCTGCCAACCCATCACAGGGCACACACACACACTCACACACTACGGACACTTTCCCAGAGATGCCAATCAACCTACCATGCATGTCTTTGGACCGGGGGAGGAAACCGGAGTACCCGGAGGAAACCCCCGAGGCACGGGGAGAACATGCAAACTCCACACACACAAGGCAGAGGCGGGAATCGAAGCCCCAACCCTGGAGGTGTGAGGCGAACGTGCTAACCACTAAGCCACCGTGCCCCCCCTGTGTGTTGTATTTAATCGAACCCCCGACCCAAATGTTAGACAGATTTATTTTATTTTATTTTATTTTATTTCTGCGTGTTTGAATTTAACCACATAAGTTAATTAAATGAAGTCTGGTCATTGGCTGATCCACCTGCCAATGGAGTACCACCTCGGCTGCCAGCGACCTGCTTCATTCGTCTTTATGTCAATTTGCCTTCTGACGGCTGCAGCAGACTGCATACTGAAGTGTACAGAGGCTCAGAGCTGCTCAAATACCAGCCAAATGAATCACAGTGGCCGGCAGGTCATATTGACTTAATGTCAGGACTGTAAGAGGTTTTCAATGCCAAAAAATGGAATGGTCTTGACATAACCTAGACTTCAGATGAGCTACTGAACACTTCAAAAATTCAAACCCTTCTACAGAAAGCAAACAAAACAACCGCGATGGCTAAACGCAGAGCATCGGCAAGGAAAGATTACATCAGTGGCAAAGAATAAACCGATTACTAAGCACACCATTTTTAATTAGGATTTTATCACTATAGATTTGAACAAGTCTTGCTGTAATCCCTGTATGGATCTATATAGAAATATATGTCTGATCCGCAAAAACATGCATCTAATAGACATGCTCCGGAACGTGTGATTGTGAAATACCAAGCACAAGTTGTACAGTACGTGTGTATTTGCTCAGCGTCTTTAGTGATTTTTGTGCCAGCCGTTATTATGCTGTTAATCCCTCACTCTCACCTTCGTTCATTTTCCCAGATGCTGAGAAATCTGACACTGATGATGTTCACATGGACAGCCAGGTAGACAAAGGTAAGCCGAGGAAACTTTTTCCCAAGGGCAGGAGGATAATTTGTCTTTTTATTTGTCAGCGAATGTAAAATATGTAACTGTTAACTAATATATATATATATATATATATATATATATATATATATATATATATATATATGGTGGGTTCAGAACATATTCAGACCTCTTCAGTTTTTACACACTTTCTTGCATTCGATCGTTTCAAATTGGATTAAGCCGTCTTTCTCAGACCTCGGTTTATAGACCGTAACCCATAATGACAAGACCGTTTTTGTGAATCTATTAATAAATCAAAAATCTGTCATTTAGATAAGTCTTCAGATCCTCGAACCAGTACTTTATAAAGCATTTATGACAGCAGATACAGTACAGCAGCGCGACTTCTTGGGTAGTCTCTACAACTTTTTGGGCAGGTTCTTCTATTCTTCCTTGGCAGATCCTCTCGAGCTCGTTCAGACCGGATTGGGAGCATCATGTGAACTGTCATCTATCTCCACAGATGTTATATTGAGCTCACATTTGGCTGGGCTTTGACTCAAGGACGTTCAGAGGCTTTGTCTTGGCTGTACACATTGGAAACGCTCTTGTGCTAAAAAGTGAACCTTTACCCCAGTCTGTGTTTGTGTGTACTCTGGAGCAGGTTTTCTTCAAGGACCTCTCTGTATTTGGCTTCGATCATCCTCCAGTTACTTCTTACCACTGCTGCTGAGAAGTACAGCACGGCATGGTGCTACTTTGCCGTAGGGATGGTATTAACCGGTTGATGAGAAGCACCTAGTTTTCTCCAGATGTAATGCTTGGCGTTCAGCCTAAAAGTTCTGTGTTTGTTTTATCGGTGCAAAGAAACTTTCCTCATGCTCTCAGACTCCTAAATGCTTGCCATACAACTTTTACTCAGGAAAACATTCTGGGGCAGTGGTGGCTCAAGTGGTTATGGCTCTGGGTTGTTGAATGGAAGCCATTTGGGCAATTGAACAAGGAGTTTAACCCTTCCTGCTCCAGAGACGCTGTATCATAGCTGCCCCTGAGCTTCGACCCAAACCTCCTTATATGAGAAGACAAGAATTCCACTGTGCCGTGATGTATATGTGACGATAATGAAGGCTTCTAACGCCATGTACGGTACTGTCACACTACCATAAAGACCTGGTTGATGGTGTATTTGTGACATGTGACTTGTTCTAAAATCTCTGCAGAGGACTTCTGATGAGCTGTTAAAATACGCCCTCGGGTTCTAGGAAACCTCCATGTCCATGGCTCTTCTAGCCTGCGAACAGAATTTGGCCAGACAGTCAGCGCTCTAAACGTCTCGAATTGCTCAGTGATGGAGCCCACGGTGCTCCTGGCAACATCGACTGCTTTAGAAATGCTTTAATACCAATGGCAGATCTGTGTCTCGACACAATTTGATCGTGGAGGTCTTTGGAGAGTTCCTTGAACTTCATAGTTTGGATTTGGGTCTGACTTGCACTGTGAATTGTGGGAACTTATACACACAGGTGTGTGCCTGTCTGAACCATGTCCAATCTATTGAATTTAGGACACTTGGACTCCAGTCATGTTCTACCAAGATCTCAGTATAATCAAAGCCAACAGTATGCAGCTGAGCTCAATTTAAAGCGCCTTCGGCCGAGCGTATGAACTCTTATCTCAATAAGAAATTGCAGTCGTTTTTTTTATTTCATTTCATTTCAATCGCAGGGGTCGGAATAATCTTTTGAACACACTTTAAAAGCATGAAGTTTTACAACGTGAAAGAGAAATATGTCGTTTCGTTGTCAGTATTAATTTTAAAGGTGCAATATAACTAAAAATAGCATGTGTTCATTAGTACACTGTTTGATGTCCCACTTTAACTGTGGAAGCATACTGTCACATCACACCAGCACCTCAGGTTCTCTTGAATTTCTGTCCGGAAATCTACAGATAAAGAAGAACAACCCAAAAAAAAAAAAAAAAAAAAAAAACACCCGGTCATCACCAGACATCTTTATTACTGATGATATCTAACGAATCTAATCTAGACTGAAAGCTAAGCTAATTAGTTAACTAAAACTGACTGGGGCTGAGAGACGAGACCCTGACAAGTGACACTATGCCGATTTTCCTTTTCCATTTTTCAGATGTCGATATGCTGAGCCAAGGAGGTAAGTCGATGTTGTTATATTCTCAGACCTCAGAATCACAATTTTTTGGCGCAGGTTAGATTCATTTTATATGATAAATGTCATTTAAAAATTTTTAGATTGTATGAAAAAAAATCTATACAGTAATCTCTCGCCACTTCGTGGTTCAAGTTTCGCGGTTCAAGTTTCGCGGCCTCGGTGTATCACTGATTTTTCAAAAATATTCATCGAAATATAAAAATAAAAACGGTTTCCCAGGATGCCAGACAAAGAGAGAAACTCTCTCAGAGGCTTCGTACATACCCACGGGCACTCAGACAAGGCACGTGATTGGTTCCCAGCGCGAGATCTGAGCTGATTGGCTGCGCATCATCGCATCCTCTCCCAGCTTCTTCCCTTGTTGTATCTCGCCACTCTCATTCACGCTGTCAACTGTGTCTCGCTTATTGTGTTCGAAATTAACATTTCGTTAAGCCCTTACAATGCCTCCTAAGCGAAAGATTCCTTTAGTGACCCCAAGAGGAAGAGGAAGATGATGACCATCAGTGAAAATGTCAAACTTAGGGCCTATCCTACTTTTCACCTATCGCGAGGGGCTCCGGTCCCCATTAACCGCGATAAACGAGGGATCACTGTATTGCCAAAATTGTTACTTCTACCTGTACTGACTTGCCTTGAAAACAAATAAAAAAGGCTTGTAACATTCTATTTTCTATTTAGACAGTGTATCAGAATAATCCAAGCAAAGAAAAAAACAACAGCAGAGTATTTACATGAACAGTCCTGCATGTGCAAGCGAACACGAACCTCACCTCACTACACACTCGCCTTATAATTATTATACGCCGTGTTTTTCAGCACCATCAACAATTTTCTCCTTTGAATTTTGGTGTTTTAATTCCATCTCGGAAGCCTGATTAGATATCGATCCACGAAGCTCGGTGCTGGGATCACACACACTGTTGGACAGACCTGGTTAATGAAACCGTGCTTCTTGTGACTTTCTTTTCTGATTATAGACCTGGACCTGGACCATGTTGACACACCAAGCCAGCAAGAAGGTATTATAATTTCTACTCCTAAGTGTTTCTAAAGTATTTAGGTGTTTTTATTCAAGAGTAATATAATGGTGTAACTCCACCTTGGATCATTTGGTCAGCTTAACTTTTTTTTGTCCCATTTCCTTCAGTGTGATTTGGGAGTTGTGAATTATCTTTATCAATCAGTAATAAATATGAAAAACAACCCGGTGGTGGTTATTAAGAATAAATTAGACAATAAAAACTACCTAAAAAAACGCCCTAAATGGTGATGAACAAACCTCGGTCACTTGTTACCTCATCATTCCATATCTTTTATTATATAATTGTTGATGTGTTTCCATGTGGAGAAATCAAACCATTTTGGTTGCTTTCGGGATGCAGTGAACAAGGAGTTAACAAACTCGCTATGTTTACCAACCCGATAAACATAATTAATAAGATCAAACCAAGAAAAAACGATTCTCTCACATCATATGCGCATAATTCTAGTTTTCATTTTGTATTCTTAAAGTATTCTGAATATATTACACTTTAGGTCATGTCAGTGAACGTGTTACTGATTTTTTTAAGCTCCAATCTGGCAACCCGCCGGAGCTTCTACACACACACAGGTCCATGGAACTTGAAAGATGACAAAAGTATTTGATGATGAACTTCATATAGTGTTAAATTCAGCATTGAAAAAAAATATTTATTTCAGGAATCTTTTTTTTTTTCTTTTAAAAAAAAAACAGATTCCAAAATTAAATGTATGAAATATTAAATTCATATTTTAATATTTTTGTCAGCTTCCAAGCTTCATAGACGTGTAACGGACGATTTGATGAGTCAAAAAGACGTGGTCTGGGACTCTAACATGAGTGAACATCTCCAGCTATAGTTTCATGAACACACACACACACACACACACACACACACACACACACACACACACACACACACACACACACACACACACATTTACAACTGTTTCACCTGCACACTTGCACATTCTTCTGACTCTTTAGACTTCATCATTCACACTTTCACTTTCTTTCTCTCTCTCTCTCTCTCTCTCTCTCTCTCTCTCTCTCACACACACACACACACACACACACACACACACACACACACACACACACACACACACACACACACACACATTTACAACTGTTTCACCTGCACACTTACACATTCTTCTGACTCTTTAGACTTCATCATTCACACTTTCGCTTTCTTTCTCTCTCACTCTCTTTCTCTCTCTCTCTCTCTCTCTCTCTCTCTCTCTCTCTCTCTCTCTCACACACACACACACACACACACACACACACACACACACACACACACACACATTGACAACTGTTTCACCTGCATACTTACACATTCACATTCTTCTGACTCTTTAGACTTCATCATTCACACTTTCGCTTTCTTTCTCTCTCACTCTCTCTATCTCACTCTCTCTTACACACACACACACGCATGCACACACACACACACACACCTCATCCCTCATTTGACTTATAAGAAGGAGCTATTACTGTCAAACTCGAAGGCAAGAGTCTCGAGTGCTGATCCCATCTTCACTGTGCTACACATCCACATTTACATACCTTAAAGCAGGAGCCTATATTTCTGTATGTTTCCGTTCTGATTTAGTTTAACTCTCCCGCCACTGACGGCTGTGTCACAGTCACCATTCCGCCAGTGTCAATGACTTGGATTTGCTTTCTGGCCAGCAGAAGCAAAACTAATGTTCGTCTTGGCTCGAGACCAAAAACAGGAACTCTTTGTAATTACACTGTAAGAGAAAAAAAAAAAAAAAAAAAAAGGGAGAATAAAAAGGAAAGCAGCAAATCTTAAAACAGCCACGTTCTCAATTTAGCATAGAACACCTGCATGCTATGTTTAATGATGTTCAGGGGTGTGTGTGTGTGTGTGTGTGTGTGTGTGTGTGTGTGTGTGTGTGTGTGCGAGCTCTAGAGTTTATAAAAACTTGTGAGGATTTATGTGCATGTGTTCACGGAAGGCAGAAGCCCTTACCTTTCATGTTAGTGGTTTATTTATTTCATTTTACTAACAATGCTTTCATGACACTTTGGGTCATATGCATTATATGGACCTTCCAAGTCAAGTCAAGAAGCTTTTATTGTCATTTCAACCATATATAGCTGTTGCAGTACACACTGAAATGAGACAACGTTTCTCCAGGTTCATGGTGCTACATACAACAAAGACAGGGCTAGGACATGTAAGTAAAGCCCTATTCGGACGGGACTAGTTTTCCAAACGACGTTAGAGTTAGAATTTTTTTTCACCCGACGTCTGTCATTTCATGTATGGATTCGGACGGGACTAACATCTCTGTGTTTATTACGGAGGTAGGAGTGTCTGTGTTTTACACGTGGGCGTCGCACAAGACCAGATGTCCAGAATACCGGTGCGCTAGGGTTAATACGGTAGTTCACGTTGACCAAAACAGACAAGAAAACGTGTTTTGGAAAAAACATTTTCTGCAATCACAGACATTCGCATTCAGACGGGATTAGATTTCTCAGAGGAGCGCCGAGTTTGCTGAAAAACAGTAGGTCATTTGCTTTGGAATTTTTACACAGGTCGTGTGAGAAAAAGATAGACATGGCAGATTCGGACGGGATTAAAATCACAAAGTACGTCTGTGAAACGGAAATTTCTCTAACGACCCCCTGTAAAACTAGTCCCGTCCGAATAGGGCTATAGACACATAAAGTGCAACTGTGCAACCTGGTGCAAACAGTACAGGACAAGTCAAACAAGACAGTGCAGGACAAAAGACAGTGTAGACAAAAAGTTACAAGACAATACAAAAAGGACAAAAAATACAATACACAAAAGACAATAAACAGTAACAGAAACAGTGTAAATACTGTATGTGAATACTGAATGTAGGTCCTTGGGATGATATATAGAATTGTGCAAAAAAAAAAAAAAACAGCAAATGACTGAAATGTTGTATAGTATGTGCAAAAACGGCTGAGATATTGTACAATATGAACAAAAATGGCTGAGATATTGTACAATATGAGCAAAAACGGCTGAAACGTTGGACAGTTTGTCCAAAACAGCGGAAAAGTGTGCAAAACAGCATGTAAACACAAACTCTTTGCATAAAATCAGAAGCACGCCATCGTTTCTGTCTTTATATACTGTATTATTATAAATCTCCTTTACCGGAGCTAACAGAAGCAATCATGGCGTCCGTAAAGACGTCTTCAAGTACTAAAAGTCTGAAATTTTTGCTTTGTTTCTCTCAGAAACTTTCACTTCAGCTGCTGAAAATCCTGCAAAGGACATAACTACAGAAAAAAGTGACCCTGGTAAGATTTGCCTCTGCTATATTTCCAATATTTGCGATCATAAAATGATGAATCATGTCAATAGAAGCTAGTAATGAGTGGCACTGAGCCAAAAAAAAAAAAAAGAAGATAGCTGTTTAGTTTAGTTCTGATGAGCAGTGACGCATTTAGTAGGTTGGAGAGTTGTGTGTATGATGAACTGATTAATGTTCAGAGTTTGTGTAATGAAAGTGACGTGACATACGGCTAAGTACGGTGGCCATTTATGCTGCGGCGCCCGGGAAGCAGTTGGGGGGTTCGGTGCCTTGCTCAAGGGCACCTCAGTCGTGGTATTGCCGGCCCGAGACTCGAACTCACAACCTTAGGGTTAGGAGTCAGACTCTCTAACCATTAGGCCACAACTTCACCATGTGGACATGTGGACATATGGCATGCTTACACCAGCAGTCGTGTCTCCTGTGCTGGGATACAGAGGATTCTGTGGTTTATGATTTAGGATCCCAAGCTAGCAGCTGTAACGACACTAACAGTTATTCCCCAACATATATGTCCATGCTGCTGTATTTTATGTGTTCTTAACATCAGGCACAATTTTGTTCGAGTCTGTTCTGTCTGGGTGAGAATCTCGTGCCAAAATCATTACTTCGAAAGAGGATCCGGATCCAGATCTGTATAAACTAAGCACCAGTAATGACCGGTCCAGACGGATGTACAGTATCGCGACGCATGTACTGTAATATCTGCAACAGGAAAAGCTCTGAGCCTTAAACACACTTCCTCCCCAACCGCCCCAACCTCTGGCCGAACGAGCACGTGTTAGCTTGTAGGAAGTTCTTCCCAATTTAAAATCATCACACCATGACAACATAATACAGCAGGTAATTACTCCATGTGATAGATGCGTTTGTTTTCTTCTTTTTACGACGGATGTGTGCATGTTCCGACTGATTGTGTGCGTCGGACAATGCCATAGTGATCTCCATTAACATTAACAGCACAGTGCATCAGCATATTGTGTGTGTGTGCGTGTGTGTGTGTGTGTGTGTGTGTGTGTGTTTCATGTTTTCCATTTGCATGTTTTGTCACCTTTGCCTGTGTGCATGCGGTGCAAAATGGATGGCCTTCACCACCGCCACGTAATCCACTCAGGAGTACACGCAGATGTTAGCTGGAACCCCACAGATGAATCCTGCATCCCATTTATAGTGCGTGTGCACGTGTGTGCGCTCTGCCAGAAACAGCACGCTTAAACCCAACGCAATTAAAGGCATTAGACTGAACCAGCTGCTTCATCTTTCTCCTAAATTAACTTGTGTAACATGTGGACTTTGGTAGTAGGTCAGCTTTTTCATCTGTATTCAGGATGTCATTTGTAATTCATAAGATGTCAACAAGGGACAAACAATTATGAGAGCATTTAGTGCCACTCGGAATAAAACGAACCGTGAATCTCGGGCTTTTGACTGAAACCCTGGAGCAGTAAGAAGCAGCAGCTGAGCTTTTAGCGAATACAAATCACTATTAGACTATAATTTAGCCAAATTGCTGGTAAATGATAATGATTTAACATTCTAGGCTGTTAAATGCTCTGAGTCTATCTTTTCTTGTATATGAATTTTTTGAAAAGAAAAAAAAAACAAAACACAATCCATTTGTGTATTTTAAAATACAATAAATTAAAGGAAAATATTTATAAAAAAGTATTAAAAAAAAGTATTCAGACATTTTTCAGACAAACATAATGCCAGTGCATATAGACACTTCACATGTTTGTACATAATGTATTTTCACTTATTTTATATGTATTATGGGGAAAAGGTGGCTTAGTGGTTAGCACGTTCGCCTCACGCCTCCAGGGTTGGGGGTTCGATTCCCGCCTCCGCCTTGTGTGTGTGGAGTTTGCCTCGTGCCTCGGAGGTTTCCTCAGGGTACTCCGGTTTCCTCCCCCGGTCCAAAGACATGCATGGTAGGTTGATTGGCATCTCTGGAAAATTGTCCGTAGTGTGTGTGTGTGTGTGTGTGTGTGTGTGTGTGTGTGTGTGTGTGTGTGTGTGTGTGTGTGTGTGTGTGTGTGTGTGTGTGAATGAGAGTGTGTGTGTGCCCTGCGATGGGTTGGCACTCCATCCAGGGTGTATCCTGCCTCGATGCCCGATGACGCCTGAGATAGGCACAGGCTCCCCGTGACACGAGGTAGTTCGGATAAGCGGTAAAAAATGAATGAATGAATATATGTATTAAGTATAAAGAATTCAGGACAATTTTGTCCAGATCCTCTTGGATAAACATCTTCATTTAAGCCAGATATTAGAAAAAAAATAGATAGTAGCTAGAATACAGAATTGATTTGCATTATTTATATATAGTAAAATGCTGTAACGGAAGATAAAGCAATGAAGAAGAAGAAGAAGAAGAAGAGGAAGAAGAAGAAGAAGAAGAAGAAGAAGAAGAAGAAGAAGAAGAAGAAGAACTTTACAACACAGTAAAAAAATGTCTTCACATATCCCAACTTTCGAGGTTGGGGTCAGAGCACAGGTTCAGCCATGATACTGCACCACTGGAGCAATGAGAGCAAGGGGCCACGCTCAAGGGCCCAACAGTGGCAGCTTGGCAGTGTATTACAGACAAGAAGAAGCTTGGCCACTAGCATGTGCTCTGATGTCTAGTGATAATATAATAACATTTTCTTTCTTTCTTCAGCAAGAGAAAAAAATTCCGAATCGTCATAGGCCACGTTGCCATGTTGGCAGAAATTAGCCGGTAACTCGGACACGCTCGGCGTTCACAGTAAACAACATTTGTTAGCAATCCAGTCTGTTTGCTAGTTAGCACGTTATTCCTTTCCTATCCTGTAGCAACTCTCTTGTGTGGGCTCTCGTTTCCTCCCCAAGAGATTGCGTCAGTTCAGAGGCCTAAGAAAAGGAATTGTTCCCGAATTATAAAAAGAACGTCTCTAGCCGGCTGTTGAGTCACACTAGATGCACAGCTTGACATAAGGGTGCATCATCCCATATTATTTACTCCATTCTATAAGGGTCAGAATCACCCATAAGAGTGGAACAGAATGAATCAGTTCTGCACCGGCTTCATTCAATTTCCCAAAGAATTACATGGTTTTTTTTCCCCAAACTACTATATTGTGCGATCTTGTCCGTGTCATTTAGACCTGAGAGTAAGAAGAAGAAAAAATAATATTGGCTGCGTTACTATACTGAAGCATTATTGCTAGTATTTAATGATGTCCACACTCAGACAGAGCAGAAAACAGATTTCTCAGAGCAAAGGCAACCCTGGGCTGGTTGGCCGTGTCAATACCTGTTCACCAGAGCATCACGAGACACACCGAGTTTCCACTGAATGACAAAAACTTAAAAGCTCATGCTATGGTGGATACACACACACACACTCACTCGCGCGTACACACACTTGACAATCTAGCTGGGGGTAGCAGATTGTGACAAATCAGAGCTTTAAGTCATGCTGACCGGTCTCGCAAGAGCGCCTCACACCAAGGGGAAAAAAAATATTCCAAGCATGAAAATATTTAGCCATTTTATACTCGTTCGCTGATCGGTAAAACTTCCGGTTGGCTCTGTAACGACTGTGTCGAGCAAAGAGCATGGTTAAGAGTGTGAGGAAAAAAAAATGAGTGTGTGTGTGTTTTGTTTTGTTTTCTCCCTGATCTGCCTAAGCGTGGCTCAAAAGCAGCTGATCCACACAAAGCAGCTTTGCAGATTCAATTCGAATGCATAATAAACAAGCAAGAAGCAACAGCGAAGGATGTGAGGTTTTTACTGAAAAATCATGGATTCTAAGTACCGATTTTAAACGTCGCCATGTTATTCTGTGTGTGTGTGTGTGTGTGTGTGTTAAAGTGGTGGACGAGAAGTCAGCAGGTGAGAGCCAACCCAAGCAAGAGAAAGAGAAGCATGAGGAAAAGAAGTGCGATTCGGAGCAAGACCTTGCCAGTGCTGGTACTTTCTCAGTTTATTTCACACACAGGCATCAAACTTTCTATCAAAATACTGTACATAGAGCAGATTTAAACGGACAATGTCTGCTTTGTCACACCGCTATACCATATATGGCCGTGTGTATGAAAGCATGGCCACGCTCCTCGCCTTGTTTCTGATAAATCATTCAAACCGAGTCACAGATATCTCTCTGCTATTCATAAGTTGCCTTCAAATTTGTCTCTAGACTCCATTATTAAAAACGATAACTGTAATCTGGCTGCCTGCTGGCCGTGCGGTTTAGAGCGGCTGGGTTTAAAAGGACTAATAAAATAGGCAGAGACTGTTGGGCTGTTTGAATTATGGATCAAAACAGTTTGAGGACTGAATTAGAATGGGGTGAGGAGGATTTATCAAATCCTTCAGTTTGTTAATTCTACTTTTCTACTTCTCAAGGGGTTGAGAAAGAGAAGAGTGCTGGAGAAAAGACTGAGAGTGCTCCTGCTGATACAAAACGACAAGATGACGAAGGTACGGTTCCATTTTTTTTTAAGATCTATAAGGTTAATTTGTTCTTCGAGACCAATGATTTTTGCTCACTGATGTCTCTTCTTCTTCTACTTTCGGCTCCACCTAACTCTATCCTCGCCTTCCTCTTCTCTCGCACCGGTTACCTTCATGTCCTCATTTAACACATCCACATATCTCCTCTTTGTCCTTCCTCTTGACCTCTTACCTGCAGCTCCATATCCAACATCCTTCTACCAATATAACCGTCTCCCTCCTCTGTACATGTCCAAACCATCTCAATCTAGTCTCTCTGACCTCGTCCCCAAAACAGCCAACCTCTGATGTGCTCGTTCCTAATCCTGTCTGTCCTCGTCACACCTAAAGAGAACCTCATCATCCTCATCTCTGCTACCTCCATCTCTGCCTCGTGTCTTTTCCTCACCGCTACAGTCTCTAACCCATACAGCAGAGCTGCTCTCACTACTGTCTTCTACACCTTTTCCTCTGATTCTGGCTGACACTCTTTTGTCACACAACAAAAAAAAACCTTGGTTAGATTGCAAGCATGATGGCCATGTTGATGAAACTGCATGAATTCTATAAAGTTTTGAACAGTAAGAGATAATCATTAACAAGAGTTGTTGGTGTCGCAAATACTTCCAAAAAAAAAAACGTTCCCCAGCTATCACAAGATACAATAAGGAATGTTTGGGTTTGAACTAATGACCATCTGATCGGTCACCACTTTCCTGCTCATAGCTTGTATTTATTCATCTGCTTCTGCAGGCTACGAAATTACTTCATTACTCCATTAATAATAAAATCATTGACACCGCAAAACAAAAAAATGCAAAAGAGACACTTGTTATACTTGGGAAAAGAGACGGTCCTACATTACACTGAAGAGCTTTTGTAGAGATGTGGTCAGTTATACGTACACTTTTTGCCCCTAATTTTTGTAAGGTTTATTATACAGTAGGTGACGTGGTTGTAACGCAGCGGTTTGTGTGGGATTTCTCCAACCAGTCCACCGACCAGTTATATCCAGCTAACACTTGTGCTTCACACACATCCTGCAGACTCCACACTATGACTCTGCAGCACACAAATTAAAGCGAAGCTCTTTTATAGCAAAGTCACATGTAAATAAATCCAGCTTCGCAATGGCCAAGAAAAGAAAGAGCTGCGGAATTGGAAACGGAGTCCCGTCTATCTCAGACAGGTGAAGATTTAAAGTAATGGCCCCACAGCCTCAGTGGCTTTAAATGAGCTTGGCCTTCGCACTGAGTTGAATAAAGTGCATCCAGGCCCTGATCATACATTACACCACCCCACCACCCTCTCTCTCTCTCTCTCTGTCTATCACTCTTTATCTCTCACACTGTTTGTAGGAAGTGGGTTAGGGGGATAAATTAGATGCACCGGGGCTGTATTATATTTAGCTTTTTTTTTTATCACAGATTTCAGAGATTTCATAGCATTTACATGGGACGCAGGTGCTGTGCAGACGCGGAGCTTGGATGAATCTTAATTATGGGTTATTTGAATGTGGGAATCTTTTAACCAGGTTCAGGCTGTGATGGACAGGACTGAGTGGTGTGTGGGTATGAGGGTGCGTGTGTGTGTGTGTGTGTGTGTGTGTGTGTGTGTGTGTGTGTGTCTGTGTGTGTGTGTGTGTGTGTGTGTGAGAGAGAGAGAGAGAGAGAGAGAGAGAGAGAGAGAGAGAGAGAGAGAAGAGGTATAGGGTGTTAAAGTCTAGCTACAGTAAGTATGCGTGGGAGGAAACCTTGAACAGTCAGGAGCGGAAGCAGGCCAGCCACACACACACACACACACACACACACACACACACACACACACACTGTGCTGTCCATATGCCTTAGAAACAAAGATGCTGCTTGGACTTATTCTATTCATTCATTTTTCTTCATTTCTCTGCCTTCTCTGTTGTCACTGGCTGCGATGTCTGTGTTTGCACTGTGTCTGTGTTTGTCTACAGTGATTTTGTACGCTGTAACATTACAAAGAACTCAAATTGTTCCTTGTTAAATGTTTGGGAAAGCTTTCCCAGAAGAGCGGATGTTATTATAACAACAAACTGGGACTAAATTTATAATTGGGAATTATAAATCGCTTGGAAAATACAGCTCCTAATCCTTATAGGTACAATTATTATTGATATTTAGTATATATACATATATATATATTTTCCTTATGAGTTTATGTTCTTATTGCATTTTTAGGCAAACTGGTAAATTAATATCAGTGGTCCAGTGAATTAAAGAAATTGATATGACCTCTAAATCTGGAGGCATCCGGAGTGTCTGTAATATTAACTTCTGATTTCTCTAATGTAGATTTTATAGTGGCCATCTTTGAGATCGTTAGTTATTATTACTACAGTATTGCTTCAAGTTTCTGTGCATGGAGAGAGGTCATGAAACCGGCTTTCAGATAACTGGCGTAAAATGAGATCTACAATGAGATGAGTGCAGGCACACAGTAAGGTCTGAGCACAGCACTCACCGAAGGTCAGATTTTTCCATCTTCGGTGCGATGCTCTACAAATTCATCTCTGCGTCTTAGAGCGGTGAAGAGCGATGAAAAGGATGTAAGCTATAACGATCACAATGTATATTATACAGCCCTGTAGAAGTGTGTGGAGGGTCTGCGAGGGTTTGGATTTTGCTTACAGATCCTTTTTCGAGGGTTGACCATCGTGACCAAGCGTATGAGAAGGAAATGTTCATAAGGTATACAAACCTGTTGATGGTACATTAAGTTTTCTGCCTTCATTCATTGCTCTTTAGATGCTAATTAATGGTGCTTGCAAAGCAACATTCTTGTTATTGTGCCAGACAAAACTTCGGAGCGTAACTTGTCCCGCAGCTTTTGTCCTAGACCCATGAATGAGGTGTCAAATTCACCGGCTTATTGAGGAGAGGTGTGCTATGACTTTTCTAAGCGATCGGACTTCCGAAATTCCCGGTACGGAAGCTCAAAGTGGCTTTTTTTCCCCCCTAGACTTCCATTATAAATTTTGGAGGTTTATAACTCGACAGGTTTCCGAGCGATTTACACCAAACTCCTTTAGGACCTTACTCCAGACAAAGTTTTATTTCAGTAGCAACTTTTGTCCAAAAGTATTGGCACCCCACCGGGTATTCACGTGACGTCAAGTGTAGCCCCGCCCCCCAAAATAAGTGAAATCAAAAAGTTAACACAACATGGATATGTCATATATCAAAACACTCAGCATGATGAGGGGAACCTGCCACGTGCAAGCACCATTCACATTTCTTCAGGAAATATACATTCTAGTATTTATACTGTTGTTCTTTACGACTAAAAATCATGGAGTACTCTTTGTTTGTTTTTGACTTGAAGTGAACTGAAGTGGCAAAACCTATTTAATTAGAAAAAAAGATGTACAGAAGAAGAAGAAGAAGAAAATTCTTTTATTCTCTTGAATATATATCATGTTTTGGCTTCATCGCAAGGGATTCCTACCCGTACTAAACTACAGATTCAACGATCGAGGCCTTGAAATATTTGCAAGCTCTTTTCTCTTGTGTCCTCGAAGGACGTCTTGTGTTCCCTCCATTTCTTTATGAAGAAGCTGAACGACAATGAATTAAAAGAAATTCTTCTCTATACCTCCTTTTAAAAATGGAGATTTCTGTAACGTAGTGTAGAAGGAAGATAATTCAGTTAGGGATAAAGCAAAAGTCATGACAAGCCTATGAGAAGCGAAGAAACCGCTTATTTCAAGTGATCCAGTTTGTCCTCACGAGATTCACGTAATCAACAGGAAGTGTAGACGTTGTAATCTGCATAATACTGTGAGGTATCTGTCAAGAATATTTCTTAGTACATCGCTGTAGAGATGGAGACGGATCCATTTCTAATCTTGTTTACCTTTCTCTTTTATCTGCTATATTCTCATCCATCTATAATTCAATAGTCCATTGCACTATTGAAGTATTTACCTCGTTCATTAGAGAAAGGTCCATAGATTTCTTTTAATGAACTGTTGCTTCATTCCAAATGCTTTGGGAGCTGATGGAAATCAGCAGTACAGACATTTAAGTGTAGAGAAACTTCTGTTGTGTTTTTACCTTTACGTGGGATCTTTGTTTAAGTCTCTCAGAATCTCTGGTAGCACAGTAATTAGCTCCCAATGCATTTTGGCTCAGTGGACAGAGGCCCTGGTCTGCAGGACCTGCTCTCTCTCTCTCTCTCTATCTCTTTGTGTGTCTCTCTCTCTCTACCTCCTCTCTCTCAGAGAAAGAGAGAGGAAGAGAGAGAGAGAGCGAGAGAAGAGAGAGAGAGAGAGAGAGAGAGAGAGAGAAAGAGGGAGAGGAGAGAGAGAAAGAGAAGAGAGGAGAGAGAGAGAAGAGGGAGAGAAGAGATAGAGAATAGAGAGTAGAGAGAAGAGAGGAGAGAGAGAGAGGAGAGAGGGGAGAGAGAGAGAGAGAGAGGGAGAGAGAGAGAAAAAGGGAAGAAGAGAGGAGAGAGGAGAAAGGAGAGAGAGAGAGAGAGAAGATGAATAGATTCGATCTATCTTATCTATCTATATAGAGAACTAAAACTCTATATGTCTATCCAGATGATATCTATCTATGTACTATCTCCACTTCTCTCTCTCTATCCATCTTTCTCTCTCTTTTGCTCTCTCTCTCTCTCTCTCCTTCTCCCCCCCTCCCTCCCACCACTCTCTATAACTATCTCTCTCTCTCTCTCTCTCTCTCTCTCTCTCTCTCTCTCTCTCTCTCTTACTCTCTCATGTTTCACTCATGTTTCTCTCATGTTTGTCATCATGGCAAACCTTCTCCAACCGTTCCTTCTGTGATCCCTATAAAAAACATGGCAAATAAATAAATAAATAAATAAATAAATAAATAAATAAATAAATAAATAAATAAATAAATAAATAAATAAAGTTTATTTTTTATGGATTGATGGAGAAAAGAATTATAATAAAGTCTAGCTTAAAAGGCTAAATATGAACATAATATAAACACATCCTGCTGCTGATAGACAGGGAACCATAAACCCCAAATCTCTGGTTGTTTCTGCTCTCCCGTGTCCCAGCGGTCCGGTTAGCATCAAAGCTAACATGGGGAAGAGAAGCCTCTTACCTGTGTCTCTTTGAAGATCCGCTTTTGATCGGCACCCGCGTCAATCCTGCTGCCTCTTAGGTTGAGATTCGGTGGAAAGATGGGAGGAATACATCAGGAGAATACATGTCAGTGCATGCAAACAAAGGAAAAGAGTGATTTGTAAGGCATGTGATTTGTGTCTGATTATGCAAAGAGCTGGGTTTTGTCAGGCTTGATTAACATAATCCTTTGTCTTGGTTTTGTTTCTCAGCCCTATACACACTGTATTATACACCCACAACCTAATGGTGCCTGCTGCATGTTCAGACTGCAGAGACCTTTTTAAAATAAGCCATCTTAATTAAAGAAAGCACACACTTCACCTTTTTATTCATTTGTTAGCATTTTACATGCTATTTAAGACATATGGATGCGCTTTGAAGCCCTGATCTTACACCAATGTGTCTCTTTTTTTTTTTTCTTGTCATTTTCTTTCCCAAGACCACGTAACAAGCATGAACAGCAAGGACACAGACAGCCAAGGATTAGTGGAGACCATGGAGGTAGAGGGTAAGCATCTCTCCATACAAATACAGGTCGGCGTCTATTATTCTGTTTATATGAAAGTTTTCCCAAACTGTGACATCCCAAAAATGCTTCCTATATATTTATTTCCTTTCAGTTTTATTTAATAATCTAGGTTCACTGTGAGAAACATTATAAAAAGGTGCATCTTCCTGCTCTTGTACCGCTATGGTACTGTATAGAGATTAGTGTGGAGGTAAACAGGCCAAGATTCAAGCACACGCACTTTCACTGTGCATTTAAACTGTCATAGTAACACATAACGCTCACCTCTTAAAACACACATTGCCTTTTATGTCTAGTCGAGCTAAGAGTGGAGTATATGCGGGTAATTAAACAAAAGACGTTTGGGTTTACCCGACTAGCAAGACCCCAAGTGTATCGCTTTTCTGACAGTTTGCTTGCTCTTAGCACATGAATTTCTCCCCTTGACATTTCTTCTTGCTTCCTAAACTCTGACCGTAAGTACCAACGTTCCCCCACTTAACAAATTTGCATTTCTCCTGTTTTTTGGTTTTTTTTTAACACGTATAAGCCCCCAATCTCACAGACAGCCTATGCGCTTACATAGCTAGTGGCTTTTCACTATGCTAAATAATTCAGGCAGTGTTGATAGAAGGCCTAGCTACCTGTGACAGCTCAGTTTAACAGATATGTAGGTCACACCAAAGCTCAACCTCTTTTTTTGCACCATTATTTTGCTTGCATTTCTCTCTTTAGGACTTTTTCCTTTCTATTTAAAGCTCTGTCTTTAATCTTCTCGCTCTCATGCTTTTACGTCCAAATTGTGCATTTTCACGGTACGTGGGGCCCGAGAATGAAACACGACGCAGCTTAATCGTCGTTTCAGAAATATACCTATCGCATCAAAGACTATTTCATTTAAACTAGTCATTAATATAATTACATATTATGATGTGTGTGTAGTATAGTGTGTATACCCATGTTATCATGATGTATACTCACAGGTCAAACAAATAGGCTTTTAATTATGTTAAGCATTTCAGATTCGATGCATCGGAGCTTCTCGCTGATTAACAACTGCTCTTTAGGCAAACTGTCCCACAATCGCTCTCTGATCTTAATGCACTCAGTGTTACCCCTAAAGCAGCTGGCCTCTTGTTCTCTTTTCACCCCACTTTAAAGGCCTCATGTTTTCCTAACAATGTCCTCTCCACCCTTGTTGAAGAGAAAGATCTTTCAGGGCGGCCAAAAGCCCTTTGAAAAAGCTCTGCTTACAAAGCCGACTCTAACATGCACATCTTGTAATGTTGGGTAAATGTCCCAGCAGTCTGCTGCTGCCTCTGCTGCTTTTTACCCCCTTCTCTTTCTCTCTCCTGTCTCTCTTTCTTCTCTGGTGACAAAATACCTACAACAGACAAGAGGGTCACTTTTTTCACCGAAGAACCGGGCATCTGCGGTATTTATGACCCGCCTCCGACCCCAATTGCTTCTCAGCTCAGTAAGTTTTAATTGGCTTCGATTGTCCAGAGCTTTATCATCTCACTGCAATGAGAAAGAGAGTGGGTGTTGGTGAGGGTAAAAAAAAACTCCTAGACATTCAAGTACTTCCCACAATGCCTCTCTCTAATCATTCATTCATTGGTGCTATAAGCACTCAAGTTCCTACAACCCTCGAATATTTACACATGAAAATAAGGGTTTGTTCTTCACATTTAGCACTTCATTAACTCCGCAGGCCTTGCTGTTTCTTAAAGGTCGTCTGGAAGTGTTTCACATAAATGCAGGGAGCTCTGGGAACGTACGTTTTTATAAGAGGTGAAACACTCAGTCACATCAATGCATATAGTAGACATACACAAGACTCCACTAACAAGAGCTGTTTATCCTTCAGCTATTAACTAAAACCAAGGCAGGATTTATTCACTTGGACTTCCTCGCTTGTTATGAGGAGAATACATTACTCAAAAACAGGGGAGGTTTTTGTAGTTTTTTAAGAAAGCTTCATCTGACTTTGGTATCAGAATGTCTCATTGACCAAAACGTGAGAATTCAAGCAAATAATACCTCAAGTATGCAGTGAAAGGAATAAAGGCGAACTGTTACATGAACGTAATCAACAATGTGATGTGGTCGAACATGACACACAGCTACAGCAGTTGCTTATTTTCCAATAACATCAGCAATTTTTTTATTAATGAACAAGTGCACGTTCGTTCATTTCCAGTCACGTTTAACGTCGTGGACCATCCACAAAACGTCTTCGTTTCTCTTGTCGCTTACTTTATAGCAGCTTTAGCAACAGTTGTTTCCTCACCAACTTTTTTTAAGGTAACAAGACAAAATAAATGCTGTTCGTCACGTTACGAATGAACCTTACTGACTGTTAAAGTGCTTTCTTTCTTTGTGAATGTCTCGAAGCGGATCTGCTTTCCTTACCTTTGTTAAATAATAATACATTTTCTTAATCTATTTATTATTACCCTTAGGGCCTTTTTACACCTGGTGACTTCATGTGTTGTCTCTGATCGGATATCGATCCGATCTTTCTACTCCCGCCCAAAATGCAAATATATTTTACCTCATTTCCGGGGTAATTGAAATGGAACACGCTTTGGTGTATGTGGTTGCTACAAAAAACAGCATTTACTGTTTGCTGCATTTTCGCTGGCAGCAGCAGTGCATTTTAAGACCGAACGAGACCTGGGTGAAAGATCGGAGCCAGCGCTGGTGGGAAAACATATATGTTTCTGGCGCGATGCACGACTCGCGAGTCACCTGCGAGTGACGTACTTCCGTTTGGGAGGAGTATAGCACTTACGCTTGAACAACCACATGCATTTACACCAGTCCAGTTTCATCTGAAATGCGTCCCAGACCACCTCCTGAAGGGGTTTTAACGATCGGATTTATATCCGTCTCGAAACCGTTTCTGAGGGCATTTAGACCTGGTCTTTTTACCATCGGATAGCTATCTGATCACAGAAAGCACATGAAGTGACCAGGTGTAAAAAAACCCCTTAGATTATTGTAGTGAGTCCGCCAAGGCTGTTATTAGGTAAAAATTGCATAAAGTGGATAAATTGTCCGTAATATAAATTGTCATGGTTGTGTTAGATCTGAGTAGTGGACTTAGATCGTCTGACCCGGGGTACTGTACTCACGTCCATTTGTCGTCTATATAGAAAGGTTGTCATTGGGGTTTAGAAGGACAGAACCCGCGGTACAACAAGGATGTGACAGTTGGTATTAACACGAAGGTTAACTTCGATTTTAAGTCTCATGGTCCACTAGGCTCTGATGAGTAAAACATCAATACAGTATCTCTGCTTTTTCTTCATCACGCACTCTCGAAGGAGTCTCTCATTAAACCTATATTTCTCCTTGGCACAAAAACCATGCTGATCCTTCCTAGATACTGTGCCTCGAGTGAAATGTTATAACCACCTCTTCATTGCCCGGTGAGATATTGAGCAGCTTTGTTCAATACACGGATGATGGGGTTTTTTGTGAATGCCTCAAAGCATTGCGTCTTGTGCTCGTTTTAAAGGAGGACTTTTCGATTAACCCTGAGAGTCGGGTCAGAAAGGGATCCTCTGAGGTGCCAGTCACATGTCACTGGTTTGATCACGTGCATCTTCTGTCCATGGTGTGTTTCTGTTTTCTTTTCTTTGTTGTGGCTAGATGAGCTACAAGTCAAAGAGCATGAAATGTGCAGTTCATGAAAGGACAACACACAGTTCTGATAGTTTGAAGATTAACTACATACACTTATAGATTCCTAGATGAACTAAGGATGTTCATAAACGGCAAAGAGGCTTAATTTTTTTTGGGCTTCCACATCATCTTGGGCTATTTCTGACTTTTGTGGACACGAGAACAGAAGAAAAACAGCTTATCAAGTTAAAAAGGATATGAGGCACTGTTTTTATTCTAGCTCTGAATTCTTAATTCATACAGTCACTTGTTTACTCCTTTATAACACAACAGCAGCAGTGCCTGAGACCAGGACACCTACAAGGAACTATAACAGCATTCACATTCACACCTATTTGTGCTCTTTGCATGAAACTCGAATTCTTCCACTCCAACCTTGGAAAATCATGTCTTTGTTTTTTTTTATTCTAGATGATTGTTTGCCTCACTTTGTAGCAACACTTTTTGGAAGACCAACACATGGACACAAACATGGTCCACAGCCTTGTTTCCAAATATGCAACTGTTCTAGGCAAACTAACATATATAATACAGCACTGTAGGTGTAATAATACAGCGCTTAGAGGAGGGGAGAGGGTTTCACCCCATAATGCGTCTTTAAAGCCCTATTCGGACGGGATTAGTTTTACGTGGGGACGTGGAGTAATGCAATTTTACCTCAGGACGTCTGTAATGTTAATTGGCCAATTTGCACGGGACAAGACATCTCAGTAAAACTAGCAGAAGTGGGAGGGGTAACTCGCTTTACACACCACAGTAACCTCCTTGTCGTCATGTGCGTATGACGTCGCTTCCTGTTATCACGTGCGCAAACAGACAACATGGCGCCTCCATGCTTGAAAAACACGCCAAAAACAGGACTTTTAAACAGGAAATGACGGAATTTTACCGTACATATTTACAGCAGGTCTATTCGGACGGGATCAGTATTACCTGAGGTAATTTTTCCGGACCTTTTTACAGAAGGTAAAAGTCGCCATAATCTTTACTGACATTGTCCGTAATGATTACCGAGATGGCGCATTCGGACGGGACTAAAATCACAGAGAAGCTCTGGTAATAATTACTTTACCCCCCACGTCCCCACGTCAAACTAGTCCTGTCCGAATAGTGTTTATGACAGACAGACAGACAGACAGACAGACAGAAACCGAACAACATTGTGATGTTCTGCTCTTTTTTTTTCCTGCTATGACTTAATGAGTTCGCAACCAAAATAACAAGCTGTCACTGCTTGAGCTTCGAAGTGCTTGAAGTATATATTGGCTAAAATATTGATTAGCCTTTGATAGCAATGCATTTTGTTGAGGCTTGGTGATTAATTAGCTTTCGTGCCTAACGACACATCACCTATAGTCTGCTTAATTATGTGGGGTGAGTTAAACAGTGTACATCACAGAAGGTTTCACTTGCGGCCTTTGCTTCATGTAAATAAAATACTGTGGCAGTTGTATTACTGACACTGCAGGAACGTTATTAAGTCTAAAATCAGGCTCCCGTTAAATAGAATAAAAGTTATAAATGGGCTAAAATGTATTTACATCTTAAGGCCAGAACAGTGTATATAATAGATGTTGGGTTTGTTACTAACAGGACAAACCGGGCAGAGGTGGGAGTAAGTCACACATGTGCAAGTCACAAGTAAGTCTCACAGTCATGAAAGTCAAGTCGAGTCTTTTTTTATAAATCTGTCAAGCAAGTCTCAAGTTTCAAATTTGCGACTTAAGTCCCCCATCTCTGAGTCACTTAACTCAAGTCCGAGTCGTCTCAAGTCATGAATGTCAAGTCAAAGTCAAGCTGAGTCTTTTTTGAAATATTTGTCAAGCAAGTCTCAAATCTCAAATCTGCGACTTAAATCTGACTCGAGTCAAGTCATATGACTCGAGTCCCACATCTCTGCACACCTTTTTTTTTTAAATGGCAATTTCTAACAGCTACCATGTCAGGAATTATAATTTTATTGTTTGTAATTGCCTGGGGAGCTGAAAGAACCTACTCGTTATTGACTTTGTAGCTATGTTTAAACTAGTTTCAGCTAACTACAGAGTCACACTGCAGTAAAACATGGTAGAGGACGATAAAAATGCTAGACATTAATAATAGCTTATATGTACTTTTACAAGGACAAAACAACAAATCGCTAGTTTTTATCGAGGAAACGTTTACGGCGTCCTACATGAAAACCGAGATGTTAGATCATAGTTATTTGTTTATCTTCATCTACATTAATGCACTTAACTAGCTAACAATCTCGCCATCTATTAAAATGTTACGTTAGCTACCAGTCTATATTGCCTTGTCTAGGTTCTGCGATCTAACACGACACCAGGCAGCACAGTGCTCCTTTTACCTTTTCTTGGTGAGCTACAATAATAAATCTATGACTTGTCCACCTCTGACTCCCAAGTAAAGGAATGACTCATCAAGAAGAAGAGAAATGACCCAAAGTTTTTTATTGCTCCTAAATCTTCCCTCTTAAATCCTATCCAGTCACTTGTAGCAGCAGCAGCGATGAGCTTGACCCCGTGACCCGGTCTATAAGAGCATGTTGACTCTCTGGTGACACATCAGCTTATTATTTGTGTGATGCAGTCAATTTGTGCTGACTAACACCACATCCTGTAGTTCCCGCTATCTCGACAACAAATGGAAGACAGCAGATCTAATTTTCTGCTTGTCTGAGTATGAATATGACTTATGTACCCCTGCTACCCACCCACTGTGGTAAGGCAGGGGACTGAAATTACTGCGAAAGTACCGACCACATAAAGGAGGTTTTAACGAGCTTTCAAATTCTCATTATTGCAAAATGCTTTTTATTACAAGCGAGCAGATTAAGTAAAGGGAAAGCCCAACTGATTGAAGCTAAGTAGTCGTGCCCTGTTGGCCGAAACCGTTAAGAGGCTTTGTTCGGTTTGAGTAAATTACGGCAAGTTTCATGCTAAATTAAGATTTATTCTTATTCTTTTTTTTTGTAAACGATTCCTGGTTGTTCATTTTATCCGTTCCGAATTCCACAGCGTTTCGGATCCAGACGCTCGATGTCACGGCCACATCAAGGTTTATTCGGATAAGAGTTTTTACCTGCTAGGGAGGAAACACAGGTTTCTCCGTAGGGAGAAACCGATGAAGTGTATTATTGTATGTATTACCTTTTGTTTATACTGTTTCCTCTTTTTATTATTATTATTATTATTAATGTTCTCCTAATTGTTATACAATTAATTATCAACCGTCACAACCGTGAATCTGGAACTAGTGAAACGTGCAAGTTATATTAACATGGGGTTCTTCCAGACCACCACACAATTATCTTCATAAATTAATGAAGTAACGGCAAAAAAAAAAAAAAGTTTTTAGTTGTTTAATTGTTTTATGGAATTAAAATGACAAATTGACAAAGTAGGTTGATTACAGCTTTTCTCCTTCTCATCGGTGCACAAAGCTCTTTCTTACAGAATTAGTGCTTAGAGTCTTTTTAAAACAAAAACTACATTTAGTTTGTGTGTTTGAATTTGAATAATAAACCGGAGGCATCCGGCAAGCATTTCATTTTGATTGAGCCATGATCGAAATTTCTAAACTTTTAAAAATTTTGCTTTCAAATATATATATATATATACGACCGGACGATGAGGTTCTGTACATTTCAAAAACGGCTTCAGCGAAACATGTGCATTCGCATATCACACTTCATTGTTTACTGACTGCTTGGTCTTTGATAGACAGCTAAGTTCCTCCTACTGATCTGAAATATGAAGCCTTAGGGCTTTCCAAAGTTCTTTTCAGATGTTTCTGTGAAGCAGCTCTGTCAAAGTGTAAACAATTAAAAATCATTGCAAACCCTCAAGACTTCCAGGCTCCACTTTGAAAGCTCACTTGTTTGGCCACAAACTTTCCTTTTCTTGTTTACATAATATCAGTTTTACTTCATTAGTCAGAGTTATTGCTGAAAGCCTTGAAGGTCCTAATGCTAATTTCATGCTCATGTTTCTTTGTACACGCCACATGCCGTCTCGCCAAATGATAGGCTTCATGTTTTCATCTGAGCAGAAGCCAAATTAGAGAGACAGCCAATTTGCTTCCATCGAATGGCAAACTGGTGCAGCGAGAGCACGTGGGGCTACAGCATCGATTGAGATTCCAGGCTCGTCAGGTCTTTCCCAGACTTGGCTCATTGTGTTTTTATCAGCACTGCTTATTAGGAGATGAAAATGACAGCGAAATAAGGACAGAAATAGAGAAAGTCGTACCAGGAGGTAGGATGCCGAGAGCAATCGCAACTTACGATGCAATCCGAAACGTGTTGAGAGACAAGTTAATATTGAAATCGTCTGGCTTGAAGAAAACCCAGTGAAGATATAGAATAATATAAAATATACCACCTTTCAGACACTCGCTGCGCAGATGCAAGAGCTAACGAGCCTGAGCCCATCCTGTCTTACGTCGTATTTGCTTTTAACAAACATTTTGGGATTTTTATAAAGCTAAAAGCTGCATCATTGTTAGTTATAATTGAATGACACCGAATGCTATGAAGAAGCCACGTCCGAGATCAGAATCACGTGGAACTTTGAAACGTACCGCAGTTGAAAGTTCCAACTTCTTAAGTTTAGTCAACCGCTTAAATCCTGACTACACATATTTAACCCAACTCTGAATATGTCCCTAAAATCTGTGATCATTGTGTGTTCTAGGTGCTGAAAATGAGGAGAAAAACACAACTACAAATATTAGCAAGTCTGAAGGTAAGCAGAAATTGTGTGCATGTGCTACTGTATATCATATTTAAAGTTCCCGAGAATGTCTTATGGAGCGTTACTCCTGTACATGTGTTTGATTTATTTTACCCTGAAGCTGGATTGCCATTACATTGGTGCATTTTATTTTTTGGGGAGCTTAAGTGAAGTGTGTTTCTTCTATAAAAAAAAAAAATTTTTTTTAAACCGAAATAATAAAATAAACTAGCTTTGTAAAGTCTGTCGCAACAAACTTTGATTTTGGCTTTGATGAGGCAAGTTTTCGGAAAGGCCGGTGCTTTTTGGAGGCAAGTGGACATAAGGGTCAGTGTTACTTTTGGAGGCAAGTGGACATAAGGGTCAGTGTTACTTTTGGAGGCAAGTGGACATAAAACTTGTGAAATCTAGTGGAGTGCTAGGGTGCCAAAACATTTGGAGTCAAGTGGAGGAGAGCATGTAACGTCATCCGAAAACCTGTGATGCAATTCCCCTCATTGTTCTAAGTGTTTTGATATGTCACATGTCCATGTTGTAAAAAAGAAGTTTGGTGTAGATAGTTCGAAAGCTTACCGAGTTATAAACCTCTAAAGTTTATAATGAGAGTCAATGGGGAAAAAATGCCATTTTGAGACCTGGTACCGGATGTACCGGTACTCGGATCGCTTAGAAAAGTAATAGCAACAAACTCTAGACCGGGTTCTACAACATACCCGAATTTGGTGCATGTTGCTCGAAAGCCCTAGGAGGAGTTCCTCTTGATATATTTTTGTCTAAGCGTAAATAGGAAAACAGAACGTTGGCGTCTACAAAGCGACATAATGAATTGACTTGGATTTGAATTTAAAACCTCATTTGAAAGCAAAAGCATCTACTGTACCTAAGCAGAACTAGCTTTATGGTAGTAACTCTGAAGAGACCTCAGCTTTTCCACAGAGAACATATACTGTACACATTACACCCCTTTATGAAAATTATGAACAGAGTTAACGGTCTACTGATCCTGTATAAGGGGCGGAAACAGAAAGCAGGGCAGCAAAAAATGCTTTTATTACCAGTAAACGCTAAATTTACGTTTATTTTGTGTATTCTTGTGAGAGTATTCGGCAACATAGCTTTCGTTTAACGGTGCAGGAAAGACGTTAATGTAACTTTGGGCTGTGTTGGCGTTTTTTTATTTTTGGAGCGCATATGTTTAATACATAGTAAAGTAGAGGACAGAGCTCTAGGATTTTGTCGCTCCAGGCACAGCCACTGGCCTTGTGCAGTCCTAACTTTCTTTTTCTTCTTCTCTCTCTGTAGGTGAAGTGAAACAACAGGATAAAAGCCTTGCAGAAACAAACCAAGCAACTCAAACAGACAGCAGTCAGTCCAAAGGTAAAAGATTCTTTCCGAATGCGACATCGGGGATGTTTAGAGAGTCGGGTTATACGGCTGCTGACGTTCGCCTCGATGTTCTGCTCAGGGCTAGAAAATGCAAAGTATCCTAATCGATTTAAGGATATTAATAATTATTCCACAGCTTATAGAATAGCAGTTGATCTAACCCATCTTATTACTCCACATCTCATTTAGTGTGACAAAGTTAATTAAACCTAATGATAGCATTAGGTTCTAAATTAAGGTCATGAAATATAACTGCGACCGAGATGCAGGTTGTTCTGTCACACTATTCTGAAGGCAGTAAGTGAAGGTTTTGCTAATCGCATGCATTCTCCTGTAAAGAAAACCTACTAAGGTTTGGAGGATAAGCTGACCAAGAACTCATCTGCTCAACAACTTTTTCATTTTTATTCACGTCCAATTTAGACGTCGATTTTTTGAAACATCCGTGGAGGAGAAAAAAAATTTCTGACCATGTTAGAGGTAAAGGGGGCGCGGTGGCTTGGTGGTTAGCACGTTCGCCTCACACCTCCAGGGTTGGGGTTCGATTCCCGCCTCTGCCTTGTGTGTGGAGTTTGCATGTTCTCTCTGTGCCTCGGGGGTTTCCTCCGGGTACTCCGGTTTCCTCCCCCGGTCCAAAGACATGCATGGTAGGTTGATTGGCATCTCTGGAAAATTGTCCGTAGTGTGTGATTGCGTGAGTGAATGAGAGTGTGTGTGTGTGTGTGCCCTGTGATGAGTTGGCACTCCGTCCAGGGTGTATCCTGCTTCGATGCCCGATGACGCCTGAGATAGGCACAGGCTCCCCGTGACCCGAGGTAGTTCGGATAAAGCGGTAGAAAATGAGTGAGAGACAGAGAGTGAGAGTTAGAGGTAAAATATTATTGGTCAATCAGTTAACGTGTCTATTTAATATTGGCCGAGTCAGTGGTGATGCCCTTAATACTGCAGGAAAAAAAAAGTGCTTTCCTGGTCAGAACTGCAGGACAAAACTTTGGAGCCATTGCTTTCAGTTACAGTGTTTTGTTGTAATTACTGTGCTTTGCTTATGTAGGCCAGATAGCACTGAATATTTATAATGTGGGACTCAAGACCGTGCTAAAACATCTTACTTCCAGAATATCTTACACTCACACTGTGCGCCTTTCATTCTGAAGCTCTGCCCGATGGACGGGAGCACCGGTGATTAGATTAGGACAGAGCTGGGCAATTCTAGTCCCTCAGGGCCAATTTAGTACATTCCCAATTCTATTGCATCTAATTCAATTCAGTAAATGAGTTGTTTTTTATTTATTTATTTATTTTTTATGAAAGCCTGTGATTTTTTTTTCAGTGAAGCCTGGACCATACAGGACTAGACGTTTTCACTTCCTAGTTTGAATATACTAAATAAGTCAGAGGTATAGAAACATAGTGTGACGGAGGAGCATGAAAGGACGTAGTTTGAAGTAGTTACACCATCATTTTACACTATACGTGGATAATCGCACTGAAGTATACTGTGTATACTCGGTAACTATACTCATCTCAGGCTACGTCGTACACCATGAGGTGATATGACCTTCCAATCCCAAAGCTGATGATTTTCAATAACATGCATTCACTTTTTTTATTCCTCTTATACCACAGAATTGTAACGAGTCTGTCTGTGTTTTCCCTTATTTCTGTCTGCCGTCATTCCCTGATGTTAATTGTTGACCCCACCCACCCATTTGTTACCACGGACATTCAATCGCATTCAATCTCTTCCCCAGGTGTTTTGTCTTAGTCCTTGTCTGTCTCCGTCTTGTGATTGGTTCTCGTTCACTATATGTACTCTGTTTTATTCACTTCCCGGTTGTGAGTCGTTGTTTAGTATGTAGTATGTTGTCTGTTTATGTCTCTGTTTCTGTTCCAGATCTGTCACGAGTAGTCACAGGCGAATGCGGATCCATATGCAGTTACTATTTTAATACGCAAAAACAGGAAACAAACAATGAACAAGCAGGCAAAACAGATCAGAACACTGAGCAGGACAGGGAACAGGAACAGAGACATAAACAGACAACATACTACATACTAAACAACGACTCACAACCGGGAAGTGAACAAAACATAGTACATACAGTATAGTGAACGAGAACCAATCACAAGACGGAGACAGACAAGGACTAAGACAAAACACCTGGGGAAGAGATCGAATGCAATTAAATGTCCGTGGTAACAAATAGGTGGGCGGGGTCAACAATTAACATCAGGGAATGACGGCAGACAGAAACAAGGGAAAACACAGACAGACTCGTTACAGGAATGATTTTTATATAGTTATTATATAAGAAAGACAGAAATGGTTACTGCGACGTACAGATAGTTTTAACGCGGTGGAATGTTTTCCAGTCGACGTTCCTGTTCACACTTACCTCGTTCCTTCACCGGCTTTAAATTTACAGAAAATGAACAGATACGTATACAGCTAAAACATTGAGGAAAAGAAAATCACAATTAAACATTGAACATGTGATATACTCAGGGTTAAAAGAATAGTGTTATTGGGTAAGTTGGAAAAATGGGCAGCAAGAATTAAATATCTAATCACGGAGGCTAACGATTCGAATCTTTTCATGAATGAAAAGCAAATGAGAACAGAAAAAAGTTAACATGTCAACACGATCCTCAGATGTTGGCGAACAGCTAAAATGCAAGACGATAGCCGCTGTTGCTAGCGACCGTGATATATCAGAACATCCATTGTACTGGTCCAGAATTTCTTTGTTATGGTTATCATAAATTTGTGTCATAAATGTCAGTAGATATACACTGTTGTATAAATAATGTGCTACGCTGGGCATGCTGCTGTAAAATCCATCTCTGGCATTTTTTTCAACAGGAAAGTGCAAGTGAAGTAGTATTACATAGCCTTAAGGTATATTGTGTATGTACAGAATAATAACCGAGAAGAGAGCAGCAAAAAAACATTTCATTAAAATCTACAAACCAAACACACTTACCTTCACACAGACTACCAAATTAAACACATTTACTGGAGAGTCTTACATAAAGTACCTTATAGAAAGAAATGTCCCAAAAAGACCTAAAGAGTCCTAAAGCATCGGGCAACAGCTTCTAGTGTTAGCAAAATCTTTCTTATGCAAACTTTCTATAAAAAAGTTATAAATACGTCACTGAGACTTTGTAAGACTCTACAGCAGGGGTGTCAAACTCTGGCCCACGGGCCAAATTGTGATTATATTTGACCCGCGAGATCATATCAAATGTGCATTACAGCTGGCTAGCCGCATGCTCCGCTAATACTACAAATCCCAGAATGCCTTGCCACTGTATTGACGCGTAGTCACGAACAGCAAGCAATCTAAGACCCTCATTCTCTGTTGACAGTCGTTAACAACCATGCTACAGTCACATCGGGCAACTTAATTCCACCCTCCACAAAAATGTCCAAACGAAAGATGGACAATAGGAGCTTTCAAGACAGGAGGGAGGCAGATTATCTGTTCACCAATATAAAGGACAGACCTGTTTGTCTCGTGTGCTAACGGAGCTAACGTGTCTGTAACGAAAGAATAGAACGTAAGACACTATGACACGAAACATTATGAGAAGTATAAGGACCTGGACGTAAAGCAGAAGCTCCAGAAGGCGGAGGAGATGAAAAAAGTCTGTTTTCCCGTCAGACTATGTTCATGGAAGCAAAATTGAAAAAAAGTGAAGCTGCTGTAAAGGCTGTAAAGCTTTATTGTGGCAGCAGAGGCAGCAAAATCTGGGAGAGTTTGTCAAAAATGGTCAAAGTTTGTGAAATGAACACCACTGATGTGTCTTTTATTTCAAATTTTAATTTCGTATGTGTTTGTAATAACAAGCTCTGGTTGTTCCAGATCCTGTGTTTAAGTAAGACTAAAGTTTGTTTCTATATGAAACAGGTTGAACATTACAGATCAGTTGCAGTTCATTTTTCAATAAATATTCAGTTTGGCCCGTGACTTTATCTCAGTTTTATATTTTACCCCACTGTGAATTTGAGTTTGACTCCCCTGGTCTACAGCTACATCCCCCTGTCCTCCTGTCCTCCTGTGATCAGATCACAGCATATCACATGCAGATATTGCATCTGCTTTAATCATACTGATTAATGAGCTCGAAACCTACAACAGCTAATATTAATTGCTTAAAAATCCCTGGCTCGAATAATTCCTTTATTATTTCCATTAATCTTACAGAATCAAATGTTTTTTTTTATCGAACAAATGGAAATGAAACAAGGACGTTGCAGTTATATTAAGTGAATATTGAACAAGGCTGAACTTTTCATGCCGGTCGGCTGATGCGGATTGGTGAGACCGCATCGAAAAGTGGTACGATAGTCATGTGGCTAGTCTTCTGTCTTTCTGTGCAATGTAATCATTCTTTCTACTGACCTTTTTTTCTCACTGCTTTGTGTCACTTCAGATCGCTCCAGCGATAAGGGTGAGCCGAGCAAGGAGTGAGAAGACAATCAGCAACGTAGTTAGACGCACCGGGAAACTGTGCGAAGGCGAAACTGACGCAACACGGTGGAGTCTCCTGAATAAAAAATAAATAAAAAACACAGGGAGAGGATCTGTACACCACCATATTCCTTTTTTCCCTTCCCTTCCTTCCCTTTCCTTGTTCCGTTTGGAATTTAATGAAACGTATGAAATAAGAGAGGCACACGTGAACACGGAAGCATCTCGAGGGTTACGGGGTGATACTTTACCTCAATGAAATGCTGCTTGATCGTTTCCATTCGCCAGGTTTTCTTGGTTCTGGATCTGAACAGGTACAAAAAAAAAACAAATAAATAAATAAATACAAAAAATAAATAAAAAATAGCACTCTGGGTTAGATGGGATCTTAATTTACGCTTAAAAAAATGATATATTCTCATTGATTGATGCTTTGCACAAGGTCTGCTATAACACAGAACCTTCACATCAATTACAATCATATTTGATTTGATTTGATTTTTTTCTTTAATACTTAATGCTAAAAGTGACGTGCCAGTATGAATGTCCATGTCTGCGTATGGCCGTATGTATGAATATGCAAGCCGATGATTAAATGAAAACACTTGGCATTAATGCAGGAAGTGCTTAAGGGAAACGGGAACATAACAGATGCATTTAAGTGCTTGGATTCCACATGCAATTAATATAAATTATATAAATCAAAATAAAACCGATACACGGACTATAAAACTATTCAATAAATATATTAAATATGTTCATTAAGAATGCAAAATAATACTGATTTCCAAATTTTATTTATATGTATATATAGATAGTTTCATTTGAAATCTGAATGTCGAAAGAAGTCTTCATAGAAAAGTTTTTTGTTTTGTTTTGTTTTGTTTTTTTATTTCATTTTTTGATGCTGGCCTGAGCGAACATTCAAACCAGGGTCGAAAACTACACCATATCTGTTTGGGATTATTTTTCTTCCTTAAAACGACTTGAACATGTGAGTCCACACAGTAATGCATCACTACAAGTCTTCTTTCTGAGAGGTTTTTGCATTTTTCCTCCGTTATGCTTAAAAAAAATCCCAAAAAAAAAAAACTAACCACACTATAAAAACCTCTCGTGTGTCTTTTTATCTCTACGTTTCCTACATTTCTAATTTTGCTCACAGATGCCTCACGATGACGATCTGATTTTTTTGTGGCGTTTGTTAACAGATGAATGTCTCAGCTTTTACCCTAATGCATGCATGCAAAAAAAAAAAAAAAAAAAAGGTTTCTTTGTGGCTTTTTTCTTTCTTGCTTTCTTTCTTTCTTTTTTTTTTTTTTGAAACAGAGAGCGCACTCGATATTTTTACTAAACTTTCAGTGTGTTCCAAAACAAATGAAATCAGCCTTATATGACAGGACAGATACTAGATGATCATGATGGGAAATTTGATGTTTAAAATCTTTATAAATATATCAATATCTATATCTATATATATATATATAAACAGATAAATATATAAAGTTAATGAGTGATACTACAATGAAGCTTCCTCTTTTTTTTTTTTTCTTGGGTTCAAGGTGATAAGTCAAAAAAAATATCTATAATTCGTTTGTTTTGTTGAAAGGTTTGATCAATTACTTGAAGTGGTGCCATAATTATATCAGATGACTTTATGCCTTCATAAATCGGTGTTTGCTTTGCTTTACAAATATGAAATAAAGTTGAAAAAAGGTTCTTTCCATGACTGAGTAGTGTTTTTATCTAAACGTTGGTGCACTCTTCGATGATAGCCTGCTATTTACAGTACTTGTAAAAACTTCACTTTGCAGAGTCGAAATTCGTTTGGGTTCATTTTTATCGTAGCGCATTTCCCTCATCATCAGCTATTTTTTTTTTTTTTTACTAGAAATAAATAAATAAACCCTTCTAATGAGAAAGCTGAGAGCAACAGTGGCAAGGACAAAAGACAAGGAACCTTGTTTAGCCGCTGTCATATAACCTTTACGATGTTTTATTTATTGTTGTTAATTTTGTGTGTGAATTTTTTCACAGAGGTTGTAGCTAGAGTAGCGAATGTAGTGATTTGTATGTAAAGCCAAGTACGACTACTTACTGTCAAGAAACTAATGTGAACACACACGACTCAGGCTTTTAGCTCGTGGGTTAATCTCACCGATAAACCTTTTTTTAACGCAGTAATACACAAACCTACAATAACAATTTAGCGAAATGCTGTTCAAGAGAATGACTTGACTACGATAAGCAATGTCTTAAAAATATGTTAAAAATCTAAGTATATACTGTGTACAGCGGCAGGATGAGTAAACTATGTACTTTATGGAAACTACAGGCTTTCCTGAACTGAAATATGTTTCTGCTTTAAAAGACTTTAAGTTTATTCCCAAAAAAATCATCAATTCCACTGAAAGATGCCTCACCTACAGTACCTCTACAGTACGTTTATAACTTATCCTACTTATCTAAAAAAGATCACCGTGCTTATTTGAAAGCATTATAGATTTCATATGGAGACGGCGTTCTCATTTTAATTCGATCGTGCTTTGAGATATTTAAACAGAAGCGCTATCGTCATTTATGTGGACAGTAAAAAAGTCTGGGCAGCTCAGGGCAAAAATGAGACCATTCGTGACCTCATTTCATCTGTTCAGTTGTATGTCGGCCCCATTTGTGGGCTTACTGGTTTGCGTTATGAGAGAGTTCGATAATTGCTCTGTTAGTCAGTTAACAGGAACGATGATATGATACTGTACGACGGCACAAAAAGTAAAAAGCTTTGAACCTGGATTTTAATGAGACGGCTCTGTCAAGGACTTTGCTTTAAAGTTATCCTGAAGTTAATTTTAAAAGTTAAGGCCATACATTTGTTTTATTACCATGACTTTTATTTATTCAGTGGGCCACATTGCTGTAGAGCAGTCTGTGTTGTGTGGGCATTATTAAGGGGTTCGATACGGCGGTCTTCTTTCATGTGGTAAATCTATATTATATTTACGTCATTTGGCTGACGTCATTCATCCAGAGCGACTTGCATTTTATCTCATTTTATACAACTGAACAACTGAGGGTTAAGGGCCTTGCTCAGGGGCCCAGCAGAGTCAGCTTGGTGGATCTGGGATTCCAACTCACAACCTTCTGAGTGTTAAACCGACACCTCAAACACTTGGCTATCACATCCATCGACATTCTGGTATTTCAGGTCCCTATCACTCAAGCAACACACCAAAATAATGTAAGGACTGTTGTGGAAGTTCTGAGGTTCGAGAGATTTAAAGAGTAAAGTATAACAATGGTAAATACGAGCAAGAGTGAAAAAGGTTTCACAATTTATTGTGCTCAGCTGCGCAGCAGGACCCAACACTCCACATGTAGCACGAGGGATGAAGGGCCTCGATCATTGATTTCATCTAGGTTTTATAGACAGAACTCAAGAAAACAGAAGATTATGTGAAACCAAAACATCATCAATCATTGGCTCAAAATTACCGCATGCATCTCCTGACCAAGCTAATCTGACCAGGCCAAGGTCTTCTAGAGGACCTATTGGACATTGTTTATGGACGACTCGTCCCCAGTCCCTACTGCCAAAACCTACTGATGACAGTGTCAGTCTCTGGTCATGACGCACACAGGGTACAAGCATAGAAGGACAAAGCCTTATGAATATCTTAAGATTAGAAATTTCCACCACAGGACGTGTTTTAAACGTGACGACAACAGACGACAAAGAATTAACAGAACGTTTCATTCGAATACCCACTTAACTGTAAGTGACGGGCGCTAAATTGTGGCGAAGAAAAAAACAAAGTGAAAAGTTTAACATTACCATCCACATCATTTCAGTAGGTCTTACCTCACAGGACATATGAAATGCAAACCGCTCCGAAGCAACTACTTCCCAAACAATTAGCTGCGTTGTTCAGTTGGAATTTTCTGAATTTTAGCAATAATACCTTCAACATATCATTGGAAATGTCGCTCCGAACACAAAGCATACAGCACATACTACTCATACTTCTCATGAACATGTAATGAATTTTTATATATAATACTCATTAATAATTGATAGTCAGAGAAATCAAATAAAAAAGTAATCATTCTTGATATTTTCTGGTTCAGTATTCATAACTGGCCAAATAAATTGCTCCAAAAAACCAGCTGTATGATACTGAGTACTTTCTGTGACCTACATGTTGTTTTTTTATAGCGCAGAATATATGACGATTCTTAATTTGGACAATTTCACGCTTGTGGTTGTGGTAACTTTGTTAAAACTACCGCAGTCAAACCCTCTGTCTTTTTTTTTTTTACCTTGCTATAGTCATCTTTTCTTTTTCTCTCTAATTAACACACATTCTTAAAAATAACTCGATCGCCTTTGTTCTTAATCTTGTCATGTGGCTATTAATTATAACTTTAAGCTTTTTCCATGTCTCTCTCTGTTTGACACATAGACACCTTCACACACTTATCCACACTTCAGATAACACACAATGTTAGTGTGATCATTTTAGTTTAAACAGGAGCGAGTGATCGTACGTTCGAACCGTCAGTAAATAGTTTCGAAATTGTTAGCCAGCTTGGTTTATGCTATCACTTCTCTCTCTCTCTCACACCTTTTTTGCTGCTTATAATATCAGTATACAGATCTATAAGGAACTTCAGGTGTGTGTTGGAAAAAGTACGCACTCATGACGCTCATCAACCAGGCACTTATTTATCAACAGTGATGGAGATATCAAGGTAAACCAATCTGAAAACATGTCATTATTCCTGAAAATAATCTATAGAAACATAACTTTAAAAAAAAACAAAATATTTGACTTATTTATTACTATCGCCTTGACTGCAGTTGATGTGTTTTTTTATCTCACTTATTTTAGTTGTTAAAACTGAAGTTGAGCTTGTATTGTATTTGATTTGCACTGTAAGGACTGCGAAGAATCTAAGAATCTTGAATCTAACATGGGAACATGGGGCTGAAGTCAGCCGCTAGATGGTGCAAAGACATTTTGGCCTTTAAAGGTGGGGTGCATGATGTTCGAAAGCCAATGTTGACATTTGAAATCACGTAAGCAAACACACCCCTAACCCAAATAGGTGTCACCCCTGTTTTTATAACAACGGCAGTGGTAAAAAGCAAGAGCAAAACAATATTCTGGGGGAAAAAAATGTATTACACAGAAAATTCACTGCCATTATTAATCATATATAAATATTTTATTAATCACATAGAAATACCGTAAGTATTGTAATATCATTTGTCAATACAAAACTAGGCACGGTGGCTTAGTGGTTAGTACGTTTGCCTCACACCTCCAGGGCTGGGGGTTTGATTCCCGCCTCCGCCTTGTGTGTGTGGAGTTTGCATGTTCTCCCCGTGCCTCGGGGGTGTCCTCCGGGTACTCCGGTTTCCTCCCCCGGTCCAAAGACATGCATGGTAGGTTGATTGGCATCTCTGGAAAATTGTCCGTAGTGTGTGAGTGAATGAGTGTATATATGTGTGTGTGTGTGTGTGTGTGTGTGTGTGTGTGTGTGTGTGTGTGTGTGTGTGTGTGTGTGTGTGTGTGTGTGTGCCCTGTGATGGGTTGGCACTCCGTCCTGGGTGTATCCTGCCTTGATGCCCGATGACGCCTGAGATAGGAACAGGCTCCCCGTTACCCGAGAAGCTCGGATAAGCGGTAGAAAATGAATGAATGAATGAATACAAAACTAACTAACTAAAAGTGTACTGTTACTGGAGAGGTCAGAAATAAATAAATAAAACTTTATTATACACATATATATTATACAAATATTGAGGATACTGTGTTCATCTGTAGGAAGGGTGTATGTGGTCCGCCCCACACATACATACGTAACCCAGGCAACTATTATTGCAGAACCTGCTGGGGCAGCTGGCCGAGGGTATATTTTTATCAGTAGATGAACTTAATGAGTAATACTATGGTAATACAAATGTGTTTTTGTAGTACTGTGTGTTGTACCTTGAAAGATCTCGCACCATTTCACGTGGAAGACGAAGTTCAACACCTAGAACCCGAGGCGGAGGTAACAAGACACTCCCCTTTCTGCTCATTGGCTACACATTTGTTTTGTTTGTCGGCCCGACTCACATTTCTGAAGCATTTTTCAAACATCGTGCACCCCACCTTTAAACCCCACTTGCACAGTCAGTCACTAGCGTACAATACATTTCTAGGAAAAAAGAGGATTTAAAGACTATCCAGGGTTTTAGAATTTATATCAGATTTCCAAACAGAAAATATGTAACAGTCGAAACAAGATTCAAGAAGAGCTCACAGGCGTCTCCGTATTAAAAGAGCACGTCTTTGTCTCTTTACTTCTTGCTCCATCAAATTTTCTTTCACAGCATACTTTCAGGATTTTGTGTCAGTCATTGACTCACACTAAAGGTCAACAATAATGTGTTTCAGATCGTTTTAGACAGAAGCCTGACTTACATCAAACCAGAGCTTCAGCACTGTGAGACACAAGCCCACGCACACTAGAGTAACGTGGGAGGTCGCTACGCTGCTCTGCAGGTCTGCTGTGAAAATGTGGAGAAACGGCTACTATCGGCCCTTTTAGATATCTTTGGAAGTTTTTTACTGTCGAGTCGTAACAAGGCAGCAGGGCTTAAGTTTGACACCTTGGCTTTATAGTATTCTATGATTTTTAGATACATGTCAATGAAACATCTGTTGTAGTCACCTGCATCTGCTTAAATACTTTACAAATAAATGTAACTTGATAAATGTCAGTTGATTTAGAAATGTGACGACCGAGAAGAGTCGAATAAATAATGTGACGACCGAGAAGAGTCGAATAAATAAAGAGTTCATAATTATTCGTGGTATGTTTTTGGTCACATTTAGCAAGACGCTGTGTGTGTGTGTGTGTGTGTGTGTGTGTGTGTGTGTGTGTGTGTGTGTGTGTGTGTGTGTGTGTGTGTGTGTGTGTGTGTGTGTGTGTGTGTGTTGGGGGGGTATGTTTGTGTGGCACTAGGAGAGGAATCGATTGCCTTCACACTCGAGTGCTCTCTCGCTCTCTTCATTTTTACTCGTTCTCTCAATCTCAAACCACTTCTTCCCTCTTTTCCAATCATCTTCTCTCCCCTTTTCAGCCTGTTCTGCTCTTCCATTTCCTCAGCCTGGTCTCTCTGCTCATCTGTATAGAATGAAAGTGCCTTTGATGAAAAATGAAACAAGGCTTTAGTGGATTAATGCTGGCAAAGGCCATAAATACTTGAAAAAAGGGCTAAATATCCTCAGAGCGTAAATTCGGTTATGTGCCGTTTTGCTAGCGTTTGTTTTTTATTTATACTGTCTTTTCAAGCAGGCAGATGTCTACAGGGCAAGAGCACAATTCCATTTATATGAGCAAGGATGAGAGAGAGAGAGAGAGAGAGAGAGAGAGAGAGAGAGAGAGAGAGAGAGAGAGAGAGAGAGAGAGAAACAGAGACAGAGGTACAATACGTGACATGTAGTGCACTACTGCCCCCTTTTGAACTTTTGTAGCAAGTACAAAGTTCATTCTGACCCTGAATACGTTAACCAACGTGTTCAGTTTAAATGTCTCACTGTCCTTAGCTAACTATTTGTTCTGTGTGTAGCTGTGTGTAGGGCCGTCGTGTCAAGATTTTAAAAATCCATCTGTATTTTTGTTTTAGTTACATAAAAGATAATATATTACATAATATTCTCAGAATTTTTCCACAGAGACAAAATAAACATAGCAGCAGCCCTGCACTCTGTATTCATCAAAAATCGTCTCCTTTCTTAAATGAACTAAAACAGGATCTTAGTTTTATAAGAGATTTTTTTCTTATTCTTCTTTTTTAATACCAGGAACCTGTGATTTGTATAATAAACAGAAATAAAATATAGAAACATAATAAACAGAAACCTGTGATTTGTTTTGCAGCACTAGCTTCTATTAGCTGTTGTGAAAATACTCACTGTTACAATGCACAAAATTCTCCAGCATGTGATTTTTTTTTTTCACATTGACTCCCAGTAGTGGAAAGTGTTTTTTTACTCAGTAATGACACACTCTGAGATGTTCAGACATAAAAACTGACATACCGGCAGCTGCTCACGCCTATCAAACTCTGTTCATCTCCATTACACAGTTACAGAACCCTGAAATGGCTATGAAGGATAGTTCAAGCCTATGATATGCCTATTAGACCTGTTACTAGCTACCTTTATTTATTTATTTATTTATTAGTGATTATCTGCCTGTGCATGAGCTGTTCTTCAATATATTTGTCATCATAAGAGACTTGCTCCATCATGTGGTCATTACATACAATATCAGGAAAATGTTACATTCCAGTGTTCTGTTGCGGATTGATAACATCTGGGCAGGAATTTCTATTTATAATGAAATTCTAAAGGTGACTGCTGAAGTTTTTCAATGAAACACATACACACACACACACACACACACACACACACACACACACACACACACACACACATATATATATATATACCATGTGCAGGACGAAGAGGAGAATGTGGTGTAAGTAAATGACAGACATGTCTAGCTTTATGCTCCTTATAACTTGCCTCTTATGGTTCTTGATGCTCATTGTTGTGCCAGTGGTGGAGACAGGACACGGCTACCAGGGACAACAACTTGGACATCACCAACAAGCTGATCTGCACATACTCTAAGCATGTGAGCAGATATGCCATCAGGTCCAGCAGCCCTATGTTTATTAACTCTTGGTGGTTCTGTCACTTCTGTCATTTCCCCTGTCATACAGTATGTGTGCAGAGCTTTTTTCCTTGGATGCTCACTGTTCTGTGCTATGAAAGGTGCCAAAGTTATTCAGTGTATCATAGAGAAAGCGTCAACCGTCATAGAAACATAATTTTATTGGTGATGGTCTGCATACGTGATGCGTCTCTGTGTCCAACAAATTCACAAATGATACAGGTACATAATACCTAACTAAAAGTGAAACATTAAATGTTTAATTATTTAATAGTTCTTGATTTAGATGGTAGCTACATTTAATCTATGGGGTCTAGAATATGCTTGTTACTATGGCTACAAAAAAATGGATCAAAATCAATAATAAAAGTAGTTGCTAACAGGTTAAATTACTGATAAGAGACATACAGTGAAACTTATAGTTTGTCAGAAACAATGTGTTGTTAATGATCATAGCATCAAATGAATGTTCTCTCCCTCTCTCTCTCTCTCTCTCTCTCTCTCTCTCTCTCTCTCTCTCTCTCTCTCTGTCTGTCTCTTTTTCTCTGTCTCGCGCGTTCTCTCTCGTTCTCTCTCTCTCTCTCTCTCTCTCTCTCTCTCTCTCTCTCTCTCTCTCTCTCTCTCTCTCTCTCTCTCTCTCTCTCCTCCTGCCAGTAAGATACTATATACAAAACAATGCATTATCGCTTCCAAAATAATTGCTGAATATTATATTCAGTCTTTTCCACTCAGCCTTGCTACATTTAACATTTACAACCTGTAAATTAACGTACAGCCTATATGGAATTGGCTTTGCCTATTTTCAAGCATTTACACAAACAACTCTGAACTTAAACACAGAAGGCGATTTACCTCATAGCTAACGCCAGTTATCTCATAGTTAAGGGTAGTTACCTCATAGTTAAGGCCAGTTACCTCATAGTTCAGGCTAGTTACCTCATAGTTAAGGCCGTTACCTTATAGTTAAGGCCAGTTACCTCATAGTTCAGGCTAGTTACCTCATAGTTGAGCCCGTTACCTTATAGTTAAGGCCAGTTACCTCATAGTTAAGGCAGGTTACCTCATAGTTAAGGCCGTTACCTAATAGTTAAGGGCAGTTACCTCATAGTTAAGGCCAGTTAACTCATACTGTAGTTAGCAAAGAGCAGTTCCTGAGTTTTTCAGAGCAGGGATATAAGCTGATATGGTACTGATTCTAAAATAAAGTCATCTACATTTGCTTACTTGATACATAACGTTATTTGTATTTAGAATAAAATTAAATAAAAGGTTAACAGTTTATAACACATTCATGCCAAAAGCAGCCTCTTCTAGAAATTTCCATCCTACCGGTCAGTAAAGTTTTGTGTACGTCACGTGACCCACAGGGGGCGCTATACCATCAATAAAACAAAATACCCAAAAAACAATACATTACTTAATCCCTCAATATGTCGACTGTTTTTTTAACCATGCTACAAAATGTACACACTGCACATTTGCAATTTGAAGATTTGCAATGTTGAATTGTTATATTATTTGCTGACTGAAAAATGTTTCAAAATACATCACCCTTCTGTCAAAACTGACCGAAAACCATTTTGTAAAGTCATGTTTGGTCGTTTGGGCCTTCCTTCATCAATGACATGTTTAAAACTTTATTATTCATAATCTCAGTAAATAAAAACTTACTGAAAGACATCTCAATTTCATCACCATATTCTAATATGGAATGATTATGGTATTAAAAATATGTCGAATTTAATAGTCATGACAATTTTAAAACTTTATATATATATATGTGTGTGTGTGTGTGTGTGTGTGTGTGTGTGTGTGTGTGTGTGTGTGTGTGTGTGTGTGTGTGTGTGTGTGTGTGTGTATAATAACATGCAATAACATACATATAATAACATTCAATAACATGTAAGTTTACAGGTTGCTGTCATAGCAATGGCATATTTACCATATTCTTTCATTCCTGTTTATCCTGGTCACAATCACAATGGTTTTAATGTACTTGGAAATAGAACATACTAAGTTTGCTGGTCTTCTGAGAAATGCCTCCGTCAGCTTTAGACATCTGGATCCTGATGTTTTTGCCTGTTCTCCTATGCGAGAAGAAGAGAAGAATATTGGACATGTGGTTAAAGAGTGTTTCATGTGCTTTTGAAGTTAAAGTTTTAGTTTCAGTCTCAGAAGTTGCTCATGTCTCAATTTTTGGTCTAATTTGATTTCTCCTAAGGGGTTTTAAGAAAAACATCTGTGTCAGATGTTACACCTAAATGATATATGAGTGAGAATAGCCCCAAGGTCTCTCGGTATATCAAAAAGCAACCTTTGATCTATAAAATCTTCTTAAGGGCAAAGAACTTTTCATTTCATGAGGAATCTCAGGTCAGAGCAAAGGGTCAACTATGACTAACATTTTTGAATCAGAGGGGGATAAGGACTTTGCTCAAGAGCTCATCAGGGGCAGCTTGGAATTGAGATTTGAACTTTAGACAGTGTGTTGTCTGTAATTAAAAAGGATAAAAAGCAGTAAAAGGAATCTCATCTCTGTCACAAAGGTACCAACAGTAATAAAACATCTTTAACAATAAACATTGTCTGAGAATTCAGACTCTTCACGAGAACCCACGTTTTTTCCAGGAACCCACACTTTCCTGAGTTTAAAGAGAGACACAGAGGTATGGTTTACTCTCCGAGGAGAAGCCCACGGCCAGACTGATCGAGACTGCAGCCCTCTTCATCAAGTTTCTCATACTTACAAATGTGCACATATAGGACAATTAACATTTTAATAAGCAGTAGAAACTGTGTGTCATCTGTGTATGGGGTGTGACCTTGGTCATTTTTCTGCATCGCTCATTACAATGAAAAAATATTTCATTAGCTACTAAGTGAAAAAATTAGAAATTGCCAAATTGTGCAGTTCACACAATTAGTTAAAGAGTCAGTGTACGTGCAATTAAAGAAGACTCTCAAAACTTTTAATGTAATTTTCTCATGATAATGTGATGTTTTTACTTACAACATGTTTTTTTATTATAACAAGATGATGATTATATTATAATTTTCTCATTATATTGGGACGACATGTTCATGGTGATTGCATTGTGCACAGGAGCATTTGGAGAAATTGGATAGCAACAAAAACGGTCAAGACAATTGTGTGCTTCCACTGTTGTGGCAACAGATTGAGGAGGAAAGACTTATTTGTTTAAAGGTCAGGTGTCCACAATTGTTTGGCCATATAGTGCATTTCACAGGTGTTTAAAACCATCCCAGCTACACCCCTGATGATGATGATGATGATGATGATGATGATGATGATGATGATGATGATGATGATGATAAATAATACATAATAAAGTATTATTATTATCATTATTAATATTATTCTTATTACTATTATTATTATTATTATTATTATTATTATTATTATTATTATTATTATTATTATTATTATTGTGTTCTTAGACTGCCTGTTTTAAACAACATTGTGAGTCTTTTCTTTAGTATTCGTGTTTTAATAGATCAATATTTCCAGGAGTTTTTTTTTTTAAATAAATAAATAATAATAATAAAGATTTATCATTAGCGGTACAAAGAGCACCAGTGGGCGCGGCGTGGTGTATGATTGGCTGACACATAACGAATGACAGCGTGTCTGTTCCCACCCACCTACCTGACGCGCGGCGTGGTGTATGATTGGCTGATACATAATGATTGACAGCGTGTCTGTACCCACCCACCTGCCCGACGCGCGGTGACCAAGCCTTGCTACCTCTCGTGCTAAACTTTCACACTTTACACACAGAGGACAGCGATAATGGCGGACCACGGACTGACTAACGAAGCCGCTGCAGCTGCCTGTAAAGACGGAAACCCGATCACTAAGGTAGACATGACATGAGTGTAATGTAAAGGTAATAAAGGTGGCTAAGAGGTGCTAAGCTAGGCCGTATGTACCTAGCTAAAGTTGTGATAGCAGCTTGTAGCACAGATTAAAGTATTAAACCAAGTATTAAACCTTAATTTAGGTCTGAAATGAAATGTTTATTAAACTATTACAAGTTAAAACATCAGCTTTTATAATGAATACAGCATTAAGGCTGTTCTGTGATCCATGAATTGAACAGTAAAGTGTTTATATATATATATGGAGGAAAATAATTATTCTCTCTTTAATTTTTCATAGTTTACAATTATTATGATGACATTCTGTACTTGTTTTGTGTTCGTCCAATTAAAGGCTAGCTAGAACTGATAAGCCCCGCCCACTTCCTTTTTTATATATATATATATATATATATATATATATATATATATATATATATAGTGTGTGTGTGTGTTTCTTTCTATATATATATATATATATATATATATATATATATATATATATATATATATATTTACATATACATGAATGTTTGTATGTTCAACTTTATTGTCATTACACATGTACAAGGCAACGAAATGCAGTTTAGGTCTAACCAGAGTGCAATAGGAGCAAGTGCAGGATATACAGTGTTTACACGAGTTAATAAATTAAATAAAATGGTAATATAGGAGTAATTTACAGATGTGTATGTACTATGAACATAATATACAGATGGCTATTACTATAAACAGTAATTTACAGATGTGTATGTACTATGAAAATCACATACGTATAATATACAGATGTATGTATATATCTATGTGTGTATATATATATGTAAGCGCATATATATCTTCTTTGTCTTGTTTGTTTAGTTTTAGCTAGTTTGTTAAATTTCCTGTACCATAGGTGAGTAACAATTCAACACAGCAGTATATGTACCTAGTTCCTACACAGCAGGACGGAGAACAGATAAGACTGATTTGCATAATGTGTATGTCTGTGTCATGCTTTGGGTGTTTATCAAACCGGTTCTGATGACGGCTGGTGAGTTGCAAGCCGTCGAGGTGTGAAGCGTTTTCGTAACGCGGTTTAATGACGTGACGTTTTTTTGTGTGTGTAGGATTTCATGATGCAGCAGACGATGCTTAGAGTGAAAGACCCGGTTAAGTCACTGGATTTCTACACACGCATCCTGGGAATGACGTAAGTAGTGCTGCTTTTGTGGTGTGTTACGGTGGAATGTTGCTCTTTCCTGGTCACTTCAGTAATCGAATAAGTCGGGTGAAATTAATAAAGAATTAGGCTTGATTTTTATAGTCTATGATGAGTTACTAAATATATTTGTCAAGACCCAGGAGATACGAGGACAATAGCACGATGCAGACGAGAATGGAAATAAATGTAAACGTTTGGAACTCTTTCCAATCAAGTTAGAGGGAATGGAAGTTTCAGATTATTCATTCATTCATTCATTCATTCATTTTCTACCGCTTTTCCGAACTTTTCGGGTCACGGGGAGCCTGTGCAGTTTCAGATTAGATTTTTAAAAATTGTATCCACTTCTTCTTCTTTTTTTTTTTTTTTTGGTCTGTTAGCAAGCTGACGTCATGAGTTATAAAACATGACAATGTCAAGACGCAGGAAGTACGCATTCTTTCTAACTCTGGACAAAGAATCATGCGACTTTCTCCATTTCAAAACCGGCGCCTCGTCTAATTAGAGTCTCGTCTAACAGTTGCCGCTATGCAACACGACAATGACTTCGAGTCTTCTTGATTTAAGCCAGGAATTATTCTCTGTTGTTATTTTCATATCCAGACATTTTGTATACGAGAGGAATTTGTCAACTGGACCTTTACGATTTTTAGTTGCTGTGGAATGTTGCCAGTCCTGATCTTCTGTCTGCTTCAAACAAAGTGTCATCTTTTTTTTTGTTCGGAGTTTTTCCCCCCCTATTTAACTTCCCTACATTGTGTATGGTGTTCTGCCGTTGGTTTTCAGATTCATGTTCAGGCACGTCGGCCTTCAGGACAATCCTTTTAACGGTGACTTGTAAAGAATTAAAATTAAAATTTTAACAGATTTCAAAATTGAGGCCTGAAACTCGGACATAAAAAGTAGCACGGTATTTAATTCTGGTACGCAGCGACAAAAAGTGTGTAACATCTGTGATGCTATTACTTAATTAATCTTACATTAGGTAAGATTAGTCGAGTTAGTTATTATTGAATTTTGTGCTTTCTCCCTCACTCTTGCCGATATTCATGAAGCTCCGCCCCCACAATCTACATTGGCCAATCGACTGCCTTTTAAACTCAGAATATTTTACGTGTGTTTAGGGTTAGGCGGAATGACCAAAAATCTGTTTCACGGAATAAGTTATTTTATTTCACGGTAGCGGTATATATCACGGAATAAAAAATTTTCAGGTAAATCAACAAAAGGGACGTGCTTTAAAACTTTAAAAATAAAGAATAGGCTTTCTCGTCTTACTTTTTCTTTTATTTAGCATTAATAGTGAACGAGACTCTCAACTTTTAGATCAACCTCACCATAACAATAAATAGGCCTCATTTTTAGAGTTTAAAGAGAACAGAGCGCATCTGTTGGCTTTCGTTGTATTCTATGACCTGCTTCATTTTCAAGTCGTACTCTTGCTAGCATGGCTAACGATTACATTCGTGCGACACGGTTTGCAAATCACATTTGTCTGCTCTTTGTCAGCCTTTGTAAACCCAACCACGTCCATACCACTGATGTCGCGCCTCGTTTCACAACAAGTTCCTGCTCGGGATTGGTTTGTGGGATTTCTTTATCAGCACGCATGTCTTTCTCCATGTTTTTTTTTCTTATCTACGCTTATGTGCCGCTTCTCAATCGTTCTCAGATTCAGGCGTGCTACACGTGAGGTTAACCACGCCCACTAATTGAAATTTCACGGTATGCACGGAATAGAAAAACCTGTAACGTTAGACATTTTATTCCGTGGAAATGGAATACACCGTCATACCGCCCAGCCCTACGTGTGTTTATTGTATCGGGTGCATTAACAAACATGTAGTCAGTGTAAATGATCTAAATAATCTAAATGAGCTCAGTGGTTAAGGTGTTTGTTTACTGATCAGAAGGTCATGAGTTTGAATCCCAGGGCCACGCCTGGGCCCCAGAGCGAGGCCCTTTACCCTCAAATGCTCAGCTTTATAATTGATCTAAATGTCATTATAACTGATCTATTGAGCTTCACAGTGTATGTATCTGTGTAGGTATGTTGTATCTAACATCAGAGCTGTTCTCCAGAGTTCTCCAGAAAACATTTGTTTGTTGTATCTGCGATGTCTTTAACAAGGAGCCGTCCTTCTATATCCGTCGGTATGATTTTTTTTTAAACATTCTTTTTCACTTCTTCCACAGTCTGCTGCAGAAAATCGATTTCCCCGGCATGCGCTTCTCTCTCTACTTCCTGGGTTATGAAGATAAAAAGGAAATCCCAGCCGACATCAAGGAGAGGACGGCGTGGACCTTCTCACGCCGAGCCACCATCGAGCTCACGCAGTAAGTGTGTAAGGAGCGAGGAACGACGATAACGCCAGCACGTCTTCTAACAGAAACGGCTGTGGGATTTAGGTCCGATTTTACGACTTTCTAAATCGGTAGGCTGATGTAGCGTAAACACCACAGAACAAACCTGTACACTAAAACATCAGGGTCTGTATTCATGAACATTATTAGTGTTTCTCCTAGTGACGTAATGCCATGTAAATTATTATAAACGTGGGCGTTTCCCCTTAACACTGAAAAGCAGATCCTAGTAAAGATATATAAATAAATAATAATAAAAAAAGTAAAGCTCCTTAACCCTTAAAAGAGCTCAGAAGGTCTAACGGTGTAAGGAGAAGTGAGGAGGACTTTTAAGAGGATGAAGAGTTTCTTTATCAGAGGAGAAAATGTATTGTATATAATATTTAATAATGACAGTGAGTTAATGAGATGATACAGATTAGATTGTGTAGGGATTATTTTTGGGACCGATCAGATTGCAGGTTTTTTTATATATCTGTCATATAGAGATATACAAACGTCTCTGAAAGAGAGCTGAAATGCCACAGCGTCAGAAATGAAACGATTTGTCACTACGACATTTCTGCTCTGTGTTGGAGATGTTTACATTTATTACATTTATTACATACAGATGTTAGAACATCTCTAATATGTTCATATGAACATAGAGACAAAGTCAAGGCTTAAAACAGACCAGATTTTAAGAGCACTTCTATTTTTTTTTTTTTTTATTTTATTGGACAACCAATCACAGTCTTCCAAAGAATGTGTCACCTAGTAACAGGGTTAAGCCCCGCCCCTTCTTTAAAATAAAAGTTGTTGTATTTTCCTTGTTCAGAGTTGCTCTTAAGATAAAGATTCCTAGTTGTAAATGTTTACTCTGCATTAGGAGCTCTCTGAGATCAGTCTTAGTACCTTTTATAAATTCTACTTTTTTTCAAAGAGGGGACACATTCGAGGAAAACGATATATAGAGACAAGAACAGACTTTTATATTTGCTGTTAGACAAAGTCCTGAAAACAAACCTGCTTTGGAACAATATTACGAAATGATATTATATCATATCACTTAGAATTCAGTAAGTAATCCAAGAGTATAAATCAGATTCGTCCAAATGAAATGTAACGTGGAGTTTCTTTTGCTTTACCAAACATTTCATACTGATTACCAAATGATTTAGTTTTACTTTCGTTCCACTTCTGTTGTTTCTCTCATTGTGTGTGTGTGTGTGTGTGTGTGTGTGTGTGTGTGTGTGTGTGTGTGTGTGTGTGTGTGTGTAGTAACTGGGGTTCGGAGGCAGATGAGACTCAGTCGTACCATAACGGAAACTCAGACCCTCGAGGTTTTGGTGAGTCCTGAATTTTTGTCAAATCCGCAATCAAAACAAAGGTTTTTTTGTTTGTTTGTTTGTTTGTTTTTTTCTACGGGTTACTATCATAATTTATTTTAATAAGATGTTTAAGGTCCTTAATTATACATTTATCTCCTGTTATTTTCTGCATTTATTTACACTTATTTTATGTATTTGATTGATTGATTGTTAGTTGTGCGGATGTCCAGCGTGAGCAAAGTCTCACTCAAACCCAGTTAGGACTGAGAGGACTGTATGTAAGTCGTGTGTGTGTGTGTATGTGTATGTGTGTGTGCGCGTGTGTGTGCGTGTGTTTGTGTGTTTACTGTGTTTCAGGTCACTTGGGAATCGCTGTGCCGGATGTTCACGCCGCCTGCAAGCTGTTTGAGGAGCAGGGAGTGACGTTTGTTAAAAAGCCTGATGACGGTGGGCTTCTGTCCTGTTCACTGTGTCAACTTCTCTTAGAACTGAGCACTGAGACCTTCATCACTTTACATCACAATCCTTCATGCTAGTTGGTTGTTTGTCTGTCTGTTTGTCTGTCTATCTCTCTCTCTGTCTGTCTCTCTCTCTCTCTCTGCCTGCCTCTCTCTATGTCTATCTGTCTCTCTGTCTGTCTTACTCTGCCTCTCTGTCTGTCTCTTTGTCTGTCTCTCTCGCACTGTCTCTCACTCTGTCGGTCTCTCTGTCTCTGTTTGTCTCTAAGTCTCTCTCTCTCTCTCTCTCTCTCTCTCTCTCTCTCTCTCTCTCTCTCTCTCTCTCTCTCCCACTCACCCCCTTGTCCCTTGTCTCTGTTGCAGGTAAAATGAAGGGTCTGGCTTTCATTCAGGACCCGGATGGCTACTGGATTGAGATTCTGAGCCCCAACAACATGGTGTCCATCACCTCGTAAGGACGCCACCATAGCCGTGTGATCAGCTAGCAAACATTATCAGAGAAAGTTGGTGAAAAGAAAGCGAAAGAAATGAAAATCCGAGCCGTACTTTAATGACCTCAAACTTACAGCGAGGGCGAATCAGGAGAAGCTCACGACGAGGTGCAGCCACAGTGTTGAACGGCCCGAACAGCCATGACGAGCCCATGAGATTTACCTACAAACTCATCACTGACAATTAAACACTAATTATAAAACATGGACTACATACTAATCAATATGCTAACAAATATCACTTTAAACAGCTTTAGAGTCTTTCCTGTCACATTTTGTTGTGTTTAGAGTTATTCGAATGCCCTCTTCTACATATTGCCAAAATTTATAGTAGATCTGGACAATAAAACAAAATCTCAACAAAATGCCTGAGTTTCTGGTTTTAAATCTTTTTTTTTCTTTCTTTCTTTTTTCTTTTTTTTATGGAGAAATTACTAAAAGCAAATTCAAGAAAAAAAATATCTTAATCGAGAATTAGAGCAGAAATTGAGGGGGAAATGGTGTAATTTGTATATCTGTAAGGAATGCTGTTTTTTTTTTTGTAGGATACAAGTAGAAGGAAAAATAGTTAATAAAGACAAAAGAAAGTCGTGTAAGATTAGGTTTTAAAAAAATAAATAAATGTCCACCCACAAGCATCACTGCAATGCTATTAATCTTATGTTCATATGTAACAACACTAGTCGTCCAAGGGAATGAAGATCTTCAGATGAATCACTTCAGGATCAATCTGTGAACATTGTTCTGCAAGAAGTGACTCCAGAGTTATATTCAGATGCAATAGCACGTTTGCCTCACACTTCCAGGGTTGGGGGTTCGATTCCCACCTCCGCCTTGTGTGTGTGGAGTTTGCATGTTCTCCCCGTGCCTCGGGGGTTTCCTCCGGGTACTCCGGTTTCCTCCCCCGTTCCAAAGACATGCATGGTAGGTTGGTAGGTTGATTGGCATCTCTTCTCATCGCATCTCTGTGTGTGCCCTGTGATGGGTTGGCACTCCGTCCAGGATGTATCCTGCCTCGATGCCCGATGACGCCTGAGATAGGCACAGGCTCCCCGTGACCCGAGAAGCTCGGATAAGCGGTAGAAAATGAATGAATGAATGATTTAAATGTGCAGTGAAAGAGCACTTTGTGATCCCACTCTTCTCATATGGTAGAAACTCCAGACACTTGTGTATAAAAAGCCTAGACGTTTTTAAAATATTTGTCTGGGAATGTCAACTGCTCATTGTCCCTGTCATCACATTATAGTATAGCTATCTATGGATGTCGCCTTGGGATTCTAAAAATGCATCAAAACCACCGACATCTTTGTACAGGGGTCTTGTACTTCAAATTCATGGACGATGCCAGACTTTTGTGCTGTGTTTGGATGTTCAAATGAACGAAATATAAAAACCAGACAGCAAGGGATTACATATCACAAGTGAGAATGTGTTTTATGATAGTGAATGTTACGAAATTAGATTTCTGGTTACGTTTGGTTTGCAGCTAATCCATGCTAGTTACCCATTAGTTTTTGACAGTTAGGAAAACAGACAATGTTTGTAGATTCCGAAGCTCTTAATAAGGACATTAAAAACTGACCCATGCTTTTTTGTTTAAAGGTGAAGCCCAACTTTATGTATGTTTTGTAAGATTCCCTTATCTGTCAAACATATTTTATTAGATTGTCCTGGACTTAACACAAACAGAATGCTCTTTTATCAAGTTACTTCACTTAAGGACATATTTAATCAGATTACGCCTGAAAAGGTTTTGGATTTTTTTTTTTTTACATTATGTTCATTAATTTAAAAATATATTGTATAATATGACTTGCTGTTTATATTTGTTTTTATTGTATTTATATGATATTTGTGTTTCTGTAATTGAATTTTTGCCATCAAAATAGCTTTGATTGCTGACATGGCATTAAATAAAATAACCTGATTCTGAATCTAAAGCAGAAGGACATATTCGGTCTTTGTGATCACATTGTTGAGACTCAAGATGGCATAGACAACCATCACTTTAGCTTAATTTCACTGGTTGTCGGTACCTTTCAAAAGTTGACACAACACCATGTCGCAAAGGTTCATACTCTGCAACTGCAGAGCAAAATTGTCAGGAAGAAACTGTGTAAGGTCATGTTGTTGCAGGGATACTAAATAAACCAATACTAATAAACCACTACAATTGAAATGTTTAAATGAACATGTATAGTCACACCATTGTAGCAGTGTTGCATGCAGTAGGCTATAAGGTAAGTAGTGATTGTTCATTTGAAGTTTACTCAAGTGGAAGAATGTATTATATTTTGAAAAAGTAGATTGTCTTAATGTCAAAACCTTAATTTTTTCCTGGACTCAATGATAAATACAGAAAAAAAACCTAGAAAATTGAATTTATGACGAGTTATGGTGATTTTATTTCTTTGACTGCATTGACGCTGATGCATCAAAGAGGAGGCGGTCCCCTGTACCAAGATGGCGGCTCTATTGACGCATTCTTCCCGATGTACTGCCGTAGTCAAGGCGACATGGATTTGGACTAGCTTGTTTGTGCTCCTCGCCACAAGATGGCGGTAAACTGGTTCCGTCAACAAGCGACCTTTCTCTGAAAACATCCTGTTCCTCAGCAGCAAAATATAATGAACCTGTCCTTACTGTGAGCTTACGTTTGATCAGCTGTAAAGAAAATTAGTGATTCTTATCAAAGCTGGAGTTTAATAAACCACTGGTTTTTTGGTTAGCTGTTTGGTGAGTACAACGTTTTATTGACATCTTTAGCGCTGGATGAAATAGATAGTTGTGCTAATAGGAGCTAAATGAATGCTAATCAAGCCATTAGCAAACAGGAATATGGGTCGCTTTCTACCGTCTTGCACGCTTTGCTTTTTTATCGCCAGGATATTTTTTATTTTAATACAGAAAAGAAACGTAAACATGGAATTTAACTCAGCTCCGTGGTGAATTGCGTTGTTTTATTCCTACCCGTTTCCCGAAGTCCCGCCTCCTTTACTATTATTGGCTAATAGCGTCACTCGCTGCTGTCTGTCAAAGACGCTGTAGGCGACTATTGGTCAAGTGAAATCGGAATGCGGGTGGGTAAAAAAATGATTTTGAACAAGATGCGTTTTGGGTATATTTTTGTATTTTTATATTTAAAATGAAAAACTTAATCACACAGTTACAGGTGGGGTTTTGGCAAAGATGTGATGGATGTAATCACAGCCGTCCATAATACCGTTCTACGAGATTTGGGATTGTAAAGATGGATGCGTTTGTTTCGGTTTGTCAAGGTTGCCAGGTCACGGCAAAAATCCCTCCGAAATGGAATTCGGAATCCGCCCAAAATTGAAAAAAAAAATTATTTCACTCATTTATATCATTCCTTCCACTGGGCTAACCAGGCCTTTAAACAGCGGGTTGGTCAATTAGGATGTTAATATTAATCCTTATTAATCCTCCAATATGTTTTGGACCCTAGTAAGATATTTTTTATTGCTCATAGAAGGCACAAAGGTACAAAGCAACATTATAGCATTATACATTGTAGCATGTAGCATTTGTTTGCTACAAGCTACAAAAAAAACAAAAAACGTTTAGCTAACACATTATATTTTATCTTAGGAAGGAGACAAACCTAGTGTAATTATACCAGGATGGTATAATTTAGCATCTCGAATTTGATTGGTCAGACGGTGCGCCATTTTATGACGTAATGATGCTGTAACATGAAATACATTATATATTATACAGTATATATTGTACTATATGTTTTATAGCTCTCACAGCTTTAATATACAGAAAACACACAGGTTACTAGATGTAGTGAAATGAATGAGAACAAAAAATATACAAATAATATAATGCTAGTAATAGAATTCACAGTACAAGTGTTTCCCAGGAAAGAAGAATCTCCCAAATAGAGGACTTTTTTTTACGCTCTTTGGTTTGAGGAACATTCAATCTTACCATAAATAATTAAAATGCATGACATGTCGATCATCAATAAATCACACGTCTTCATTGTAGACAAATTGCTCTGGTGTAAGCAAACTCTTTTAGACACACACACACACACACAAAAAGACCTTGTGCATCGTTTGGAGTTTCGTTAGCGGCGCTCCATCGCGTGTTGTGTTCTATCGCATCCCTCCTTCTGTATAACTAACTAATAAGGAACTGAAAAAAACAGTGCTGTGCCTTCAAATGTTTAATACAATGTAAAATAGTTTGACTAGAGTTTGTACTACGTTCAACACAGAGGACTAGATATAATATATAATGCACTGGGTCGGCAGTCGTCACGCACACCTTCACATCTAGGAGCAATTTAGCATAACGAATATACACAACCGGAGATGCCAGAGGGAACCGTGGGAACTCTGCTCAGACAGTAACCCGAGCTCATCCTTGTCACCGTGCTACCCTGATGACGAGGATGATGATGATGATGATGATATTCACATTACAGAAAAAGCACAAGTAAACATATCTTGCATATCAGATCTGTCCGTGTTTATAAGTGATTATATTTATTTATTAGAAAACAAGGTTGTGTTCTTCATATCCTAGCTTTGGATCTTTTCCTTTTCTCCCAGTCAACAAATCTTGACATGCTTTTTTTTTTAAAAATATAAGTAAAAGCAATGTTTTGCTTTTACCCCCCCCCCCCCCCCCAGATGTAAGTAGCAGCCATGAGCGACAGTCACCCACTGCGCACGCTGGGCTCGGCGGCCGAGGTCGACCACATGCACCTTCTCTCGGAGCAGCTTGCAGCGCTGGTTCCTGCTGAGGAATACAGTGACGTCACCTTTGTGGTGGAGGAGAAGCGGTTTCCTGCTCACAGGGTCATCCTGGCTGCTCGCTGTCAGTACTTCAGGTAACGTTTCACACATTTCTAGTGTTTGTTCTTATAATTAACGAAAGTGATGCAATTTTAAGATGTTTGTAAACACAACCTGGTCTGGTTACGTTCATCAGAGCCCTTTTGTACGGCGGGATGAGGGAGTCTCAGCCTCAAGCCGAGGTCCGTCTGGAGGACACTCGTGCGGAGGCGTTCTCCATGCTCCTGCGGTATCTGTACACAGGCAGAGCCAACCTGAGCGAAGCCAAAGAGGAAACGCTGCTGGACTTCCTGGGCTTGGCGCACCGCTATGGTCTCCAGCCACTAGAGGCTTCCACCTGTGACTACCTGCGCACGCTGCTCAACGCACAGAACGTAAGTCTGATCTTCGACGTGGCCAGTCTGTACCACCTGAGCAGCCTGGCAGAGGCCTGCTGTTCCTTCATGGACCGGCACGCTGTGGAGGTGCTCAAGTCCGACGGCTTTCTCGCACTCTCCAAGGTGAGCGAGGAGGAAACACGCTGTACACTGCATGCAGACCCTATTACTTAATATTAATAATTATCATAAAAACAACAGAGATCGATGTTTTGCTGTTCATCTAAGGAGATTGATGATTTATTAAATATACATTTTTATTTTATTATTATTTTGATTTTTTTTATTCATTTTATTATTCATTAGGCATAACTTTGTTTTTCTTCAGAATTTATAAATGATTTTTTTATCCATTTATTTTAGCACGCTATACAAATAGGTGAAAGTGAAATTTATTTAAATATCAATATAAATATTCTGATGTTCTATTATAAAAATACTATATTATAAAAAATGATTAAAAAACAGGTTCCCATTACCATTAGTAATTACCGTTAGTCGACGATAATTGGGAAAAATAGGACTAAAAAAAATTAAGTACTTTTATAATAGATGATCAATAGATGACTTTAAGAACAGTTATTAAAAAAACTCGTTTTCTTTTATTTAATGATTTAGAGAAATTTTGTTCATGTGTGGTTTTAATTTCTTTTCTCATTTCCAGTCTCCCCCCCCCTCCCTCCACTCCCCCCAGCTTGGCACTATGGTTTTCTGTGGTTATAGGATGTGCTTCCATATCAGAGTGAAAAATCAGAACAGTTTTCAGATTTTTGAAACCCCATATTTACACACACATGTATGAAATCTGGGGATTAGTAGATAGTAAGAACTGGACTCAGGTTTTGTCTCATTTTGCGTCTCTCGTTCTGTTTCAGTCGGCCCTGCTGACCGTGGTGCAGAGAGACTCGTTTGCGGCGAGCGAGAGAGAGATCTTCCAGGCGCTGTGTCGCTGGTGCAAACAGAACAACGAGGACCCCGACGCGCGCGAGGTGATGTCTGCTGTGCGGCTGCCTCTGATGAGCCTGTCCGAGATGCTGAACGTTGTCCGACCTTCCGGCCTCCTGAGCGCAGACGAGCTGCTCGACGCCATCCAGACGCGCTCAGAGAGGAGAGACATGGAGCTCAACTACCGCGGCATGCTCGGTGCGTCTTTATTTACTCTATACTCCGTTCAAAACCTTTCTCTTTGGTCGTGGAGCTCACACACAATAGCTCTGAAATAGCTCACCATTTGTAAAGGCATCCAAGGAAGAGCCAGAAGTGAGGAAAAAGATGAACAATAATCTGACTCGCAATAATCTGACAGTTCTGTATTTTTTGTGTTCCCCCGTGTCCCTAATTTTGCTGTCTTCTATCATCCGTCACTTTCCACACGGAGAGGATGAGGATGAGGGGGCGGGGCTTCTTTGTGATCTAGACCACAGACACTGTACTACGTTTAACAATGATTAAAAACAGGCATGTGCAACCTAGCTAGCAGGTGAAGAACTCAAACAACAAAACCACCAGCTAACTTACTTTAAATTAGCAAGAACAATAGACTAATATAATAACAGGCTTAAATAAACCCAAAACATAAGTCCACTTACAGTTCTTACAGACACGCGTTTTATCAACTGGCTAGTTATCATCCAGACAGTGACGGACCACGTCTTTCTCTCGTTCCGGCCGTGTGGCGCGCGTCCCCGCGCGTGCCCGTTTGCGGTGTGAAGCGCGTCCGCGCTATTCTCCATGCACTTGACAGCCTTTTGTGCAGCGAGTTTTTAATTTTTTTTGGACGACCTAGTTAAGGCGGTAGGGTTTCCCAGCTTAGGCGGGCCGCCCGAACTGCAAAGTGCTGCGGGAATCCCTGGATGTCCTGCCTACACTTGTCGCATTACGTCCTGATCACAGACATTGTTGCGAGCTTTATGTTTTACTACCATTAAAAAGCGTATTAACATCAGAAAGCAAGCAGTTAAGATAAAACCTCCTTATTTATTTGCTACGTTATTCAGTTTTACCCCCCGGGGCAGACTGGTGTAGGAGGCGTGGCTCAAAAACAAAATGTGGAACCGTTTACTGGAAACAGTTGGGTTGATGATTCCAGTTGAACGAAGCCTTTCCTTTCCAAACGATTACTGACTGTTCGCACCGTCGGAACAATCCAGGAATCACCATGAGCCACTTTGCTCAAACATGGACGCACACTTTGTCTCCTAGCATGCCTTAATCTAATCTAGTGTCTAAAGCAGCGTGTATTTTGTTATTTAAATTTCCTGTTTGCTTGTCAGGAAAGTTTGTTATATGAACTTTTGGAGGGTCGAAAGATCGAGTAAGTATCTCGTCTTTGCCCCGTGTCTCAAAGTATAGTTATAAAAAAAGTCACCTCTTTACTCTTGTCTTTCAAAAGCCCACTTTAATAAGACGTTTTCTGAAGCACAAATAAACGGTTCATCTCTACACTTCTAGACGTTTGTTTGCTTTTTTTTTATACGGTTGTTAAATTTAATAAGTCGTGTGTTCCCGGTGTTGTTTCTAGGCAAGCAGTCGGTATTGTTGACGCCGTTTAATCAGATAATGGAGACTTTCCAGGCAGGTTTTCGGTCACGAGTGTTTGACTTTGAAACTATAATGTGTATTTTACAAACTGTGGACGCTGTATCAGAGATCCTATCTTCTCCACACTGGATGCTTTATTAGTGTTACTGCTGTGTGTGTTTGTAGTCCCAGAAGAGAACATAGCCACGATGAAGCACGGAGCCGTGGTAGTGAAAGGAGAACTAAAGTCGGCTCTGCTGGACGGAGACACTCAGAACTACGACCTGGACCACGGCTTCACCAGACACCCGATAGAGGAGGACGGACGAAGCGCAGGGATCCAGATCCGTCTGGGCCAGCCGTCCATCATCAACCACATCCGTCTGCTGCTTTGGGATAAAGACAGCAGGTACGATCATCAGTCTGTCGCCGTATTTGTTCCTTATCGTCGCTGAAATTAAATCGACATAGAGATCGAATTCGATTATCTTCTTCTCAGATCCTACTCTTACTACATCGAGGTGTCTATGGACGAGCTGGACTGGGTGCGAGTGGTGGATCACTCCAAGTTCCTGTGTCGCTCCTGGCAGAACCTGTATTTCCAAGCGCGGGTGTGCAGGTTAGTGTTGCTTCACACCGCCACCTTGTGGGCTAGCGGTGAAATAATAATACAGCATTCCACTTTTCATATCATTAGTCCACTTGGTAAGACTTCAAGTGTGGTCTTGTGTCTTATTCGGGATCTGTACAGGTTTATCCGTGTTGTCGGGACACACAACACTGTCAACAAGGTCTTCCATTTGGTGGCTCTGGAATGTATGTTCACACAGCGTCCCTTCATCCTGGAGAACGGCCTCCTGGGTAATTTTTTAAAAAAAAGAGAGAGAAAGAGAGAGAAATACATCGTTTGCTTCATTGTGAATCAACTCGTATGTACACGGATTAATTAATAATCACGACTTTTGTGGTTACTACGAATGATTTTGAATATCTTTCTAGTCCCAAGTGAGAACGTAGCGACTGTGAAGGCGTGTGCGAGCGTGGTGGAAGGCGTGAGCCGCTGTAGAAACGCCCTGTTAAACGGAGACACGAGCCACTACGACTGGGACTCGGGGTACACCTGCCATCAGCTGGGCTCCGGAGCCATTGTCATCCAGCTCGCCCAGCCTTACCTGCTCAGCTCCATGAGGTACGATCACACCTTAATGTCCATTCCATTAAGAGACTTATATTAGGAATTAAGCTGGGTATGATACAGGTAGTCAGAATAGACTTTCACATATTAGGATGATCAATTTCATGTAGTTTTAAGTCTTCGAGGTTGATGGGTTGCGTATGAGATCCTACGAATTCAAATAAAAGCAAGGAATAGAAAATACCGACTGGTGAATTTCTGTTTATGGAAGATAGTAGAAAAATGCAAGGTCACATGATTAAAATAAACCATTCTAGAATTTAGTGAATAGATTAATGTCTGAGATATGCATTGTGTGTGTGTGTGTGTGTGTAGGTTGTTGTTATGGGACTGTGATGAGCGAAGCTACAGTTACTATGTGGAGGTCTCCACTAATCAGCAGCACTGGGTCAGGGTGGTGGATCGGACTCGAGTGGCATGCAGGTGGGTTTTACACTTTACTTCTCATTTCTCCTCACTTGTGTTTCGGTTTATTTTTCTTGGCTTGTCTTAGCCGTCACTCGGGTCAGAGTGTAGTTTGGCCATCGGGGTGCCAAAATTTACAGTTTAGCAATATCGAGGACAACTGAATAAGGTTTTTTTTTTTCCTGCTTTCTATGCTAAGCCTTCAAACCAAACCAAACCACATTTCAGTGTTGAAGAATGTCACCCCCCCCCCCCTTCCCAATCTGCGTAGGTCTTGGCAGACTCTGCGTATCGAGAGACAGCAAGCTTCGTTCATTCGCATTGTGGGGACGCACAACACTGCTAATGAGGTGAGAATGAGGTCACTGGTTCTTTTCATTTCTTTAGTCAGTTTCTCAGGAATAAGACAAACTGAATTTTTGTCGTCTTAACATTACCAGAGAGAAAAATCGAGCCGGTGAAGGAACGACTTTATATAAATATATATTAATTGTGGTTTGTTTAAGGGTCGTAATTTTTATTTATTTAATTTTTTTTTTATTAAAGAATGTTGAATCCTTTTTTCTCTTTTAAAATGACTGACTTCAAACCATGTGAATCATTCTCAAGAACTGATTCAAATGATTCGATTCTTTTGAACATAACGTAGTACTTTATTACTTATTTGTGAAAATGTCTGAAGGCCGCACAAAATAAAGATTACTTGTATTTTTATTCGTATTTGTATTTTAATGAGTTTAATTGTAGGTTTGTATTTTTTTTAATACATATTTCAAGTTTTAAATCCATATTACAGATTTTAAGTATATGATCATGATGGATGCTCTTACTCTATAATGATTATTTCTTTCTTTTTCAATTCTCTTCTCTACAGGTGTTTCATTGTGTGCACTTCGAATGCCCGGCTCAGCTAGACAACGAGGTGAAAGAGGGCACACCGGGCTTGGATCACCCAAACCAAGATCACAGCACCCAGCATGATCAGCAATCCCAGCCCCAAGGCTTCTCCTCCCAGAGATCCAGCACTTCATCTTTGCACACAGGAATGTGAATCTTGCCGTGTACTCAAACATATGCGTACGACAAAAAACGCATCAGGCACTTACGTCATAGATTTTGTGTTCCAGCATCACGTGCTGCTAATAGTAAATAAAATATATTTATAATAAAATTCCTTAGTTCTAGTAATGGAGATGTTATTTATGAAGGCATTGCTGTATATAAGCAATCAGTTTATTCTGTTCCATCTACCACACAAGCTTTGAAGTCTTTTTATTGTGAATACCTTCCTGGATTGTTTCATGTTTTTTAACAAGTGTTGTTTCTTTCCTTGATGAATGCATGATGTTTGACGTGAAAATATAAGAAAAAAAATTATTAGGATTTATTTCTCGTTTTTCTTTAATTATTATTATTATTATTATTATTATTATTATTATTATTATTATTATTATACGTAAATGACCCAATGAGACATATCAGTCAAGAAACCGAGGCATTTTGTAGATACTTTCAATGTCATAGCTCCTATTATATATTGCATTATAGAAATTATAGCCTATGTAAATTCTATTATTAAACATTTAATAATAGAATTTATATATTTCATAGTTATTTAACATTTATTTAATTTGACTTTACAGTGTCTGGACTTTTCACATTTACAGTGGTACAAGGAGTAAACAACACAATTTTTTTTATAGCTGCTGTAACATAAAGAAGAGACGTGTCTCATTTTGGGAAGTGGTGTGATAGGAAAAAGTCCTGCTTAATTCATTTTTATTCGAGGAATCGATTCACCTGCTGAATCCTGAAGCAGTCTGTTACGTATACAAATAATTACGAAGTGACTCGTTTAGGTACAAGACGATTCAGATGAAGTGAATCGTTCCAGTGAATTGAATCGTTGACGAAACAGAAATTGTTCCACTGCAAAAAAAAAAAAAAAGACTTAAAGCTTACGTATTTTCCAAAAAAACAAACAAAACAATATACTTAAACAAACAGAACATTATCAGTGTTTGTTTTATACTTGTACATTGTTGCATGGCAGACTGTATCCTGTAGGTTTCCGTAGTGTAGTGGTTATCACGTTCGCCTAACACGCGAAAGGTCCCCGGTTCGAAACCGGGCGGAAACAAACTTTTTCTTTCTTTCCTTCTTAAATACATATGATATATTTTTTTAGACGTGATTTAAAAATATCGTAGTAGATGTACAAATCTAATCACCGTTCGGTATTTAGGAATCTTGTATTTAAAATAAGGTTATTTTACCAGGTTTGGTTTAAACATCATATGAAGTGTTCATTATTTTCTACTTCCAAACATTACAAAAAAAATGAAAAAGAAAAAGATCCCAGACGAACAGATTATCTATCTGTCTGCTGAACGATATAGAACAAGGACAAGAACGTTTCAGACTGTAACCCAGTTCTGGTAAAATCCACTAGATGGCGCACAAATCTGCAGCTGGGACTTTTATGTACGTTCCAATGTCAGATTTCAGAGGCTTATAAGTTTGAGCAAACATGAACAAACTATCCTGGATCTTTTATTATTATTATTATTATTATTATTATTATTATTATTATTATTATTATTATTATACCACCGCTGAATTTTTCCATGGTTCATTCGGCTGTCATTTAAATCTCGGGTCTGTATAAATCCGCCTGTTATAATGGTTTATGGTTTCTATAGCAACGGTTAATGTACGTATTGTGTACATACCCTGATAATAATAACAACAATAATAAAAAGATTTTTTAAAACGTCTTATTTTTTTACAGTCTAGTCAGTAAGTCTCAGGATAGTTTTCTGTCTTTATTCATTTCAAGAATGAGGAAGAAAAAGCGAGACTGAGACGGCTCTAAGTGGAACTAATTTCTCTTGCGGATGTTTACATGACATGTAGCATGTCATGCTATTTCTATATGCTAAACTTTTCACTGTTTTTTTACATATATCGCTTTAGATCAGTCGACAAACAGAAATATTTTTTTAAATAAATCTTTCTTACGTATATAACTTTAATCTTTTTACCTGTGAATACAGTCTAAACTCTTTCTTATCGACAGTAACGTATCTCTTAGCATTTGTGCTAATTGTTGTGGCTGCTAACATTGTGCTAGCTCTTTTTTTGTTTGTTTGTTTTTTTTTAGATTGACCTTAGGGGTAAAAAATGGTATAAGAAGGTGTTTGTTTATTAGAGCATTCAAAATTTTTAAAGCACAATACACTATGGTGTTAATCTCTCACATGATCGCATGCATTTGTTATGTAAAGTTGAGGTGTTGAATGAATACATTTTGCTGAGGTGTGTTTGTTTATGCAGGAAGCTCACAAAAAGAAGAAGAAGCTTTTATTGTCATTTCAACCATATACAATTGATGCAGTACACGGTGAAATGAGACAACGTTTCTCCAGGACCAGGGTGCTACATAAAACAAAGACAGAGCTATGGACTTAGTAAGTTAGTCCTAGACTAGCGGTGTCCAATCTTATCCGGAAAGGGCCAGTATGGTGCAGATTTTCATTCCAACCAAGCAGAAGCCACACTAGAGTCTACTAAAAGCCAAGAACAACTGATTAAACAGGTGGAATCAGGTGTGGCTTCTGCTTGGTTGGAATGAAAATCTGCACCAACATCGGACCTTTGTGGATAAGATTGGACACTGCTGTCCTAGATACATAAAGTGCATCTGTGCAACCTGGTGCAAACAGTGCAGGACAAGACAGACAATACAGTGCGGGACAAAAGACAGTGCAGACAAAAAATTACAAGACAATACGCAAAAGACAATACACAGAAGACAATAAAAAGAAACAGCACTGACCAGTGTAAATACTGTATGTTCAGACAATATTATGTGTGCAGAAATACTGGAATGAACACAGTGTTATAGTAGCAGTTACCTTAGATATTGTACAGGATTGTGTGCAAAACAGCAATCATTCATTCATTCATTTTCTACCGCTTATCCGAACTTCTCGGGTCACGGGGAGCCTGTGCCTATCTCAGGCATTATCGGCCATCAAGGCAGGATACACTCTGGACGGAGTGCCAACCCATCGCAGGGCACACACACACTCATACTACGGACAATTTTCCAGAGATGCCAATTAACCTACCATGCATGTCTTTGGACCGGGGGAGGAAACCGGAGTACACGGAGGAAACCCCCGAGGCATGGGGAGAACATGCAAACTCCACACACACAAGGCGGAGGTGGGAATCGAACCCCCAACCCTGGAGGTGTGAGGTAAACGTGCTAACCACTAAGCCACCGTGCCCCCGAACAGCAATCAATCAACTGAAATGTCAGACAGAATGTGCAAATAGCAAAAAGTATGCGAAAAAACAGCATGTAAACCGATTGATGGATATATATTGGAAATGTGTGTATTTAGTGTAAGTCTGTGCAGTCCATACAGTTGATGTGAGTGTGTGTTGTGCTCAGTACAGTTCAGTTATTAAGGAGTCTGATGGCTTGTGAAAAGAAACTTTTACACAGTCTGGTCGTGAGGCCTTAATGCTTTCGTCTTTTTCCAGAAAGCAGTAGGGTGAAGAGTGTGTGTGTGTGAGGGGTTTGTGGGGTCATCCACAATGCTGTTGGCTTTGCGGATGCAGCGCGTGGTGTAAATGTCCGTGATAGAGGAAAGAGAGACTCCGATGATCTTCTCAGCTGTCACTAGTTTACAAAGCCGAGAACTTTGACTTTTTTTTGGGTTTGTTTCATGATTTTAAATAATGAGAATAAATTGTTCAGAATGCTCATTTGCTTGCTATTTATTGTCAGCAGAAACTTTAATGATAAAGCTAGCTCATTGCTAGTTAGGCTAATCTTGTCATGTAGCTTGTAGTTAGCTTCATTTCTGCGGTAGCTCACAAGTAACTGAGCTTTAACTTTATTATACGTATCTTTCTACTCAGCTAACTGCAGTTTTAAAGTTTTTTTACTGACCTAAATTCACAACGAGAGATGTGACAGCTAGCTATTAGCATTCATGTGGAATGTTGTTACTGGAAATAAACCTGAGGTAAGTTAGCATTAGCTAAATTTATTTGATGACTCAGTTCTTAAATATTTTTAATATTTCTTTTACTTTTACTTCCACTTTCATACTTCAAGTCAGTTGAAATGTTGGGCATTCAGCTTTTAACTTTGTATTTATTTAAAGGAGTAATTGCACTTTAGGCTGAGTTGAAATTATATCATCTAGTGCATTTCTAAATTTTAATTTTCCTTCAGATTCTGGATGTGTTTTATTATTTTACTTGCTAAAATGATTTGATCTTCAGTACAGAATGCTTGCACCTTTTATTAAGAAAAACTGAAAAATACTTCACAATCCATCATGATTATCAAGCAAGTCACTGAACCTAAACTATCCCTTAATCCTTTTGTAGCTTCTGAGATCCACCCAGCTCTGTAGTTTCACAGTTTCTCAGCTCTATATGCCTTCGTCTTCTCTTTCTTAGCATTCACAAGGATAGGAATTCCCTTCTGGGTCACAGTTAGTGGCTTGAATTTCACTTGCAGTCAAATTCAGGTCCATGGGACAACAAAGATGAGTGCCAATTCCGTGTCTCACTCCTTCACATGGGCTTAATTTTATCCTCGGTGGAATTTTGTGACGTAAAACTGAAAAAAGACGCTCGGCTCAAAACGAGCCGAGTGCGGTGGCTTTTTGTAGTTTGTGGTACTTTAGGGACGCTTTGATCATTGGATTGAGGGATCAGAAGCTCACAAGGCACACGGGTTTCAGTCGGGTCGAAACCACTTGTGTTTAACGTGAGGAGAAAAATCAACATTTATGCCATTTTTCTGGTTAAAGAAATGCAGTTATAAATTAAAAGAGAAGATTGAACATTCTTTTTTTTTTCTTCTGAACGTTCATTTCTTTTTTTTTTTTTCTACCCTCCGTCATGTAACAGCCGTAAGTAATGCAAACACCCTCAGTGGAATTAGGATTACTGTAAACAAACAAATAAATAAATAAAACTTCTAATTATTTTCCCATGTGATTTGTTAATGTTAGAATGTAGACTTGTTCCAAAGAAGCTTCTATGGAAATACAGAAAAAATGCAAGGATAAACTCAAAAAAGAGTTAAAAAAAAGAGAAATATGAGATTCTAATTCATTTTTAGAATTTTTGTTGGTTTAGCCAACAAAAATAGTTGGTTTGTTGGTTTAATTTTTTTTAATATCATAAGGGTGATTGTGGTGGTTGGGGGTTGAGGTGTTGGGGAAGGTGTTGGTGGTTAACACCCTTGCGTCACTTCAAAAGGTTTGGTGTTTCAGTTTGCGCCTCCACTTTGTGTGCTTCCTCAGAGTGGTCTGGTTTCCTTCCTCAGTGCAAAGACGTGTCATAGGCTAATGATAATCTGTGATGATCTGCCACCCAGTCCAAGTTGTCCCCCATCTTGGTGTGGGATAAGCTCCAAGTTCAGCACAGAAAGTAAGTAGATGGTATTTTACGTAGTAATTTGCTTGCAGAATTGGCGATCGTATCTAACATGCAGAAAATTACCTCCATATGGATGACTTTTAGTGCAAAACAAGCAGCTTGTGAGGGCCAGTACATTGGCCTGCTTTTTTATGAAGCGTGTCCTGATTTTTATCATTCAGCTGTAGTCTGTTGTATTTCAGACTGGAACATACACTATTCAGTATTATTTTCCATAACATCTAGCGTAGATCTAAATTCACTTCATTCATTCATTCATTTTCTACCGCTTATCCGAACTTCTCGGGTCACGGGGAGCCTGTGCCTATCTCAGGCGTCATCGGGCATCGAGGCAGGATACACCCTGGACGGAGTGCCAACCCATCACAGAGCACACACACACTCATTCACTCACACACTCACACACTACGGACAATTTTCCAGAGATACCAATCAACCTACCATGCATGTCTTTGGACCGGGGGAGGAAACCGGAGTACCCGGAGGAAACCCCCGAGGCACGGGGAGAACATGAAAACGTCACACATACAAGGCGGAGGCGGAAATCAAACCCCGACCCTGGAGGTGTGAGGCGAACGTGCTACCCACTAAGCCACCGTGCCCCCCACACTGAGCATCTCAATAATAATAATAATAATAATAATAATAATAATAATAATAACTTCCACTGACCCCCCAACCACTTAATACAGATTTATATTCTGAAAATAATCCATCAATCTTATGATTGTTTAAATCTAAGAAAGTCATGAAGCTTTTTATTCCTCGACGTTCCACTGACAGTGAAAACTTTATTTAAGACTTTAATTCTGCAAGTGTTATTATTCACTTTGAAAATAAAGACTTTATGGTTTTCATATGTAGAATTTCATTTTCTCAATGCAGCAAACGCTTCAATCTGTTTTTTATTAAACACCGTGTGCAAGACATTTATTTTCTACCTCCATATGTGTTTTTTTATTGCACTGCTTCTGAGAGGCCTTTACACTCAATTGCCTGACATCTTCCCTTTAAATGAATCAAATCTTTCTTTGTGCTTCTATTTCTTTCTTATTTCTATACAATTGTCTTGTAGGCAAGAGGAAACCTATGTCAACAATCTGGGATGTCCTTACAGTATGTTTGGAGATATATCACTGAACCTGCTTGGTGTAATCTCAAGACGCTTCCAGGTATGAGCCTGGTCTAGGCAACCAGTACAAAGAAAAGCTTTGTATGAAAACCAGTCGCTCTATTTGTATGCGCATAGTCAGTGGTCACTTTATCAGGTACATCCAACTTGACTGTTGACGGCTGACCACTAGCCCATCTGTTGCTATGCACAATATGCAAAACCTCATATACAAATGGATTCCTTCTGACCAGATGTTATTGGAAGAACGAATCATTCTCTGCACATTTAGGCGTTTGTTAAGAAAGGAATAAAACACTCAAGAATCCATCATGATAGGAAATTAATTAATAACGGGGTAGTATGATTTAGTATAACACAACACATCATTTTATTCCTCTTATACCACATAGAATTTTTATCCATCTATATTTACATTTAATGTTTGAAATCAGTTTGTTCGTTCTTGTGATAACTTACATATAGCTGTTTTAAACATATTCATCACTTTTGATATGTCTCTCGAAGTGAATACTGGGGAAATTCGACAAACAGCTGCTCCACTAACAAAGGCGTCCCTCAAGGTTGTGTTGTCTCCCCACTGCTTTTGTCCCTCTAACAACTACAACTCTAATGACCCCACTGTCCTTAGCTCTGTCTTTGTTTTATGTAGCACCATGGTCCTAGAGAAACATTGTCTCATTTCACTGTGTACTGCAACAGCTATGTATGGTTGAAATGACAATAAAAGCTTCTTGACTTGACTTGTCAAGCTCCTAAAGTTTGAGGACAACACTACAGTCATTGGCAGTCAAGGACGGCGACGAGTCAGCCTACTTAACCTCCTGTCTGTGGGCTTGGAGCTTGGAACTTGGAGCGCAATACGCTCAAAAGAGTGGAGATGATTGTGGACTTCAGCAGAGACCCCCCTGCACTCCCCCCACTCACCATTATGGACAGCACTGTGGCTGCATTGAAGGCATTCAATTTTCTGGGCTCCACCATCTCCATCTAAAGTGGGACACTCACATTAACCACTGTTAAAAAGGTCCAAGAAAGGATGTACTTCCTTAGCCAGTTGAGGAGGTTTAACCAACCACAGGAGCTGCTGAAACAGTTCTACTCAGCCGTCATCGAGTCTGTTCTGTGCCCTTCAGTAACTGTCTGGTTTGGCTCAGGGACAAAATAAGACATCATAAGACTACAGAGGACGGTTCGGGCTGCCGAAAGGATCATCGGCGTTCCCTTACTTGCCGTTCAAGAACTGTATATATCCAGAGTGAGGAAAAGAGCTCAGAAAATCACTCTGGATCCCTCACATCCAAGACATCCACTTTTTGAACGTTTACCATCTGGCCGGCGCTAAAGAGCTCCGAATACCAGCACAACCAGCCATAAGAACAGTTTCTTTCCCCAGGCAATAGACCTCATGAACAGTTAAAGGTTCCCACCATTACGCAATAACCTTCCATTTATTTGTTTCCGTCTCCATAGTAGTATATCCCTGCATCTCATTCTATTCTATTCCATTCTAACATCTATAACACAACTGTACGTACAATTTATTTATTTATTTTAAAATTTTTTACATGTGCATTATTCGGTATTCTCATCTCGTTGTCTCTGCGTATGAGGGAAAAAAGCAGCAAAGTTATAATAGGAAGATCTTTATGGTAACAAAGTACACAGTAAGGAACAATACTTATAGCAGCAAAAATAAAATAAAGAAATAAATCTAATATTTTTTTTATATATATTTGTAAATATCATGGGAAATGTTTAACTCAAATATGTGGTTTAAAAGTAAATAAAAACATAATAATAATAATAATAATACATGTGTGGATGAGGAGCCATGACCAGAGCTTCCCCTAAAAGAGCTTCTCAATCACAAATCGCTTTACAAACAAGGAATATAGCTTGGGCTGTTCCAATTTATTCCGGGGGTCACACTTGAAGTTTTGCGATTAAAATATCCTTTAAAATGAATCTCCGTGTACATCGATTTGCGCGATTTTAGTTCTAATATAAATGTACGTTTAGATCGAAGTTCGATCTTCAAATACACTCGAATTTCGACGTTCTAAACTTTTCCACAAGAAGCAACAACCCCCTGTAATGGTCTTGGTATCGCTCACACTCCAGCTGATCGGCCTCGGCTCCCGGTGCGGTCCGACGGACTGTACGCGGCTGTTAATAATTTCTCGAGTTTTTTTTTATCGTTATTCTGAAAACATAATATCAGTTCGTTCTCTCGGTGACGTGTGCGTCGTGTGTTGTGTTTTTTTTAACCGAGGATTATATCGTAAAGCGCACTTGGGGAAACGGCTAGCTGAGGAATTTCCCCCACAACAAACAGGCCGCTAGCTCATCCCCGGGTTTTCTTTAGAGGAGGTCGCCGATTTTCACACTTCGCCATGGGGGACACAGGGAGCGAACGGAGCAAGCCACCGAGTAACGTTATACCTCCGCGGTGTCCTTGTGGATTTTGGGGGTAGGTCCGAAAGGTGTTTTAGAAAACGGTGTCTGTTTGGAGATCTAATACAAGAGCACTTAATAACTGAAACTTGGTGAAAACGGGAGAAGGAAATCAGTCCTTTTAGCAAAGCTAGCTAGCTAGCTATGTAGCTAATCGTTAGCTCCAGGGGCTACTGTCAGTTGGTGCCCATTGTTTGAGTAGGCCAGGATGGGGGTGGGGAGGCTTGTCTGTTTTTTCAGCTGTCTCTTTTCACTTTTATGTACACAACGTACACAAAACGTTTCAAACGAACACGTTTACTTGAAGCAGAATATTCACACCGGGCTGAATCGATAGATTAATTAGCTTAAGCTAGCTAGCAAGCAAGTTGACAGGTTATAATATATCCAACCCAACACTGTGAGCTCAGTGGAACAGCTGCTGGCTTTTGAACATAATAGTACGACCACTAGGGAAATGACTTGAGCCTGAAGCATCCGTTAGATAATGATGATGATGATGATGATGATGATGATAATAATGGAAAGGAAAAAAAGTCCTGGTTTATTTGTCCACTTTCGCCATCATTGATCACAAGCTGTCAGTTGCACAGGTGGAGTCCTTTTGCGCAACGCTGTAAAAGCCCATCAGATAGAGATGGGGGAGGGTAAAGCACTGAGCTTCTTTCTCCATTAGACAGAAGAAAAATGTATTAGACTTATATTTCTACCAATAGTTTATTGTCTGATCTGTCTATTATTGATTTGAAGTACTGTGAGTACAGATCTATCATGGTAGGTAATAGTAAATTCTTCATGCAGAGTTCAACAGCAGTCTGGTTAGTTGTCTATTATATAAGAATTAAAATAGTCATCAAGGCATGTCATGTGAACATCCATAGTGGCTCATAATGATCAAAACTCACCAGAACAATGTTTATTGCACTCGGATTTACCGGTTCGAAACTTTCTGTACGTACATCTACTACATCTAGAACGTTGCAGAACGACCAGAAAGACACGTCTTGAGCAACGACAAGACGTGTTACTGTAGTTACTTATGGGTCGACTGTCTTTTTTTTCACTATCTGGAAGTTAAACCAAGCTCGTCATGTCACCAGGATACCACAAAGCACAAACTCTATCCTGAAGACTTTCCCATGGTGGAAAACCTGACACTGACACCGACACCGGAGACAACTTTCTTTAGCATAAAGAAAATCTATCGACGGTTATGCATTTGTTTTTGTTACACAACAGCGAATTGTGTTCATCCATTTATTATTGTAACTATAGAAACAATAACTCGAAAAATTAGAGCGAAGGCATTTTAAAGTTAATATAAACTTGGTATTCGAATTATTGTTGGAGGTGAAGACCAGTTTGTAATGTAATAGGTGAATTAATATATAATTCGTTTAAAATAAATAAATAAATAAATTAATTAATTAATAGGAAAAGATTATTATTATTAATAATAATTTAATAAATAAATAATAAGCATTTTCTCAGTGAAATATTTTAAACCGATTAATGTCAAAAGACTAGATTTGTGTTTATTTTTATTATTAATCTTATTTGCAGAAAATAAATGTAAACATTTGGGGGGGGGGATCCTGGTTAGAACATCAGCAGTCAACTGATTGTGAGATCGTTTTGTTGCCAAATGAATTAGTTTATTTGTAAAATTTTAACCCATAAAATCGTGTTGCATTGTTACTTTGTGAAAACTCGTGATTTCACAGAATTTATAACCAGAACACAGAGTGCTTCAGGGTGTTTGGAAATGGTGCTGTTTTTTTTGTCTGTGAAGTTTGATATTTGATACAAATATCACATTTTTTGTTATTCTTTTCAATATGGCTGCTTTTTTGGGAAAATGTGGCAAGTTTTTGAAAAACTTATAGTGCCACAAAAATTCCAGTTGTCTGCAGAACTGAAGTGAATTACTACATAATGAAGGAGTTAATATAACATTGGACACTAGATAGATAGATAATGTATAACTTCTAATCAGTTATGGTGAGTATAATAGAAGTCGTCGCTGTTGCTTTGCTAGCCCTTGATCTATTTAACGAGATTATTGCTTTGTCAACTCTTTTTCTTAGATTATTTATTATAGTTTAATAAATAGAGAAGACTAACAGAACTTTGTGGATGTTGGTTTATTGGCTTTGGCAATGTTTAAATCGAGTATCTTAATTCATCCTTCATGTTCAGTAACTACCAACTTTTTCAAGGCTCTAACCGAACTGAAATCTTAATCGAACGAGGAACACGACTAGCATTACAACCGTTTTACAACGGCACAAAGGGAGATTTAGCTGCTTGACCTAATCTAGATGTAAATAATTTTAACTCACCGTTTATAGGCAGATTAGTTTGATTTATTATTTTATTGCTCACTTGCAAGACATTTGCAGATACAGTTTCTAAACACATGGTCCAATAATCTGTACCTTTTATATATAGCTTTAGTGACCTCCTTAAAGCATTAACAAATAAGAACAACACTGCTAATGCTGCTAAAAGGTTGCCCAGAATTACATTTCTACTTTGGCAGAGTTTTTATACAGAAATAATGAATAACCCAGTGCTGGATGTCTGCAGTCTACAGACTCGGGTCACTTGAACCCCAGAAACATTTCATTCCGGTTCTCTTCATGACTAATCTTGCAAAGTCATCAAGTGAAACTAGTCTTCGTTTTCGAGCCATCTGCTAGCTGAAACGCTGCAAGAGGTGTTTTTTTGATATTATTTTATTTTCAGATTCGTTCATGAGCTAAACAACGACTGGTGATGATTCAGCAATCGAACCCCAAAGATAACCCAAGCCGCCAAATGCTTTCTTGCTAAAAGACGTCACAGTAGCTATAGCATGAGCTCCTCTTTTAAAAACGCGGGAAGAAAATAGACGCAAATGATTATTTTTTTAAGCGTGAGATCAGAACGCTAAACCTTGTAACAATAGCAGTAATCTGGACTGATGTTACACTTGGGAGAATTTTTGAGTTTCTAATGTTTATTTTTTCCATTCTAATCATGTTTTATTACTTTTTATCAGTTCTCAGGCATCTATAAAGATGCACAGATCTGTGAAGTTCACCTGACTAAAGCGATAAACATATGATTTTTTTCACTCACGCTAAGTAGAGAATGCTGTACGTTACTAAGAGTGTGGTGTTGAAACGATTTTGTTTATTTGCCTTTTACAGAAATGTAGAGAATCCGATCAGACCGTGAAGTTGCTGATGCTTGTGACCCGGTGATGTACGAAAAGCCTGTGCTGTCATACAAGCTAGCTAATTTATTTACATAAGTACGAACCCGGATCACAGTTCCAGCTGTACACAAAAGGCATGTTTGTACACGACATATCAGCTGTACGCGTATCAAGCAGAACGGAGATTGTTTGTATTGCACAAGGGAATTTTCACAGACCTGACTGTTAAGATGCTTTTGGACTTATTTCAGTTTTCCCTGAACTGGTTAGATGGCTAGAGCTCAGCCCGTTCAAGGGAACAAATCTATAGCTTATCCGACTGTATACGTTATTGCACAGATTGCACATCTCAGCGGGCTATTCTTCATCCCCATATGATGGCGCCTCGCACCTCAACTTTTCATTCATTGTTTCATTCATGAGCCGCAGCTCGGTATTGCAGGCGTTTTCGAGATCCAGAAGTTTCCAAATCGCAATCCTATCGTCAATATCAGCTCGGAGTCTAATGAGACCGACTCTCATTCCGCTTGGAAATTGGCTCAGCCTTTTGCAATTATTATGAAAATACAGTGCTTCGTTCCTACCTTATCGAGTTCTGAAGAAAATTGCCAGCGGTCTCCGTTTGGTTTCAGGGCTGCATTCGAGCCCATTTAAGCATCACTTCTAACCACACAGGCTTCTAAAGATTTGTGGGACAGATTTCCAGCAATGCATTTCCATCCTGACCCTAGAGCCAAGTTCGAGCTGAGCGAACGCTACTGGCTGCAGATGCAAAGCATAGAGCTGCCTGTCTACGTTACAGTCCAACATATTCTCGTTATTGTATAAGGATTCGTATCTGTCATGGCAGTAGAGTTAAATAATACGTTGATTTACGGCTGTGGATATTAACATATTGTGTTAAACCTGGTAAACCAGCAGTCTTGTTCATTTCTTACCCATCTCGGTGCTTTGTTTAAAACCAGTGGTCTCAGTGGATCGTCAAGCCAGTTGTCTCGTCGCATGTGCCCGGCATTTTGTAACGTTGTGCTGAATGTATTCGACAACATTCATGAACCCAATTAATGATATAAATAAGTCCTCTGTCGGACAGGAGGAAACAGCCTGGGGTTTGTTTTACAACATTTTGTTCATGACCGCAAATCAGATGTTAGTTATCAAATAACAGCCCTTATAAACTCTGCCACTGTTGCCTTAATGGAGCAGTTTTGTAATTTACAGCACTACCTGCTGCATGTCCAATGAATTGCACTTGTAATGAAAACACTGACGGAGCTTCTCGGTCTTTCCACCTGAACCCACTCAGGCATATAGAGCGAATGGACGAATCTACATGTAGGGGGGAAAAGAATAGGTGGTCTGACTGTTCTGTAGATTTCCAAGCTATGGAAGCTAACAAAAATGTAAATGGCTTTATTTCCATGGCATTACACTGTGCATCTTTAACAGGAAGTTGTGTGTGTGTGTGAGAGAGGGAGTACACACACACACACATGTATATTGCCTTGTTACCCCCGACTTCTCCCTCTCCCTCTCCCTCTCTCTCTCTCTCTCTCTCTCTCTCTCTCTCTCTCTCTCTCTCTCTCTCTCTCTCTCTCTCTCTCTCCCCCTCTTCTGTGCTCTCCCCCTCTATAATTCTCTCTCTCTCTTTCTCTCTCCCCCTCTCTAACTCTCTCTCACACACTCTCTCTCTCTCCCCCCCTCTCCAACTCTCCCCTATCTCTCCACACTCTCTCTCTAACTCTCTCTCTCTCTCCCCCCTCTCTCTCCAACTCTCGCCTATCTCTCTAACTCTCTCGCACACTGTCTCTATCTCTCTCTCACATTTTCTCTAACTTTCTCTCTCTCTTCCTCCCCCCACCCCACCCCACCGGATGTGACGGATGTTTATGATGCACAGAAACGAGCCTCAGATGTAAATGTAACTCATCGCTATGTGCAGAGGCGACACCACTCCTGTTGCACCACATAGAGCGGTGCACTAAGCTGTTATCAGGTGCAAACATTTACCCTGATACACACCTGCAGCACAGCAAAAAGAAATCAAATCACACGGTGCACACAGACTGTGGATGTTCAAGTAACCGATGCAGAGCGCAGACACAAAACAGCACATCGATAACGCACAAAGAGTCGGCTTAGATTAACAATGTTATTTAGTTCTGTTTTAGTTCATGCGTTAGAGGAGAAAACCAGTTTAGAGACAAAATGAGGCGTATTCAGATGTTTTATTAAGTACAAGTAACGTTTTCTATTAAAGTTCAGTGTTATCGAATGCGGTCATTATGCTGCGAATTGTATTTATTTTTTATTATTATTCATTTATTTCGGTTTTTTTAAGGTATAAAGTAATTTAGGCTGAACAATTAATTAAGATTTTTATCTCTTTAATTATTTAATTTTTTGTTGTTGTTGGAAATAAAAGCCTTTAAATTCTGTTAGTCGCTTAGCAGCAGACCGAGAGACACACATTAGATTTTTGTGTTTGTGAAGGTAGATCAGGGCATCAGGGCCGAACCAGAGAGAGAGAGAGAAAGTTGTGTACAACATCGGATTAAAATGGCTCAGTTTATTCAAATAAACAGTAAAGTGTAGTTTTAACTCTCGGTTGAATAAATATCTTAAGACGTAAACAATCATTTGTTCTAGCTCAAGATACAGAGAACAGGGTAAGAGCTAAAGTTTAGATAGTTTATCAGAACGTGGGGAAAAACTGTGACGCCTTTCACTTTGGCGTGGAGGTTGGAGTCGGATTATCGCGAGTATTTTAGAAGTCTCCTGGGACGTTCTCTCACTTAACTCTCTTTAGGGTTTACACAGAAAAGTGTTGATGAGAGAGAGATCAGCAGACTGGGGTTAGAGCTCACAGGAAGGCTGCAGTGAGTCTTAGCACTCTTTGAAGCCACGAGGAGCAGAAAAGTATCTCAAAACGAACAACGTGGCAGGTGTCGAGCGAGACAGCCGTGAGTTCCTAAAGACCGGAATGTTCTACCTTGTGGACTCGAGTAGGATCCTTGTTCATTTGTTCAGCTTTGTGCAATTTGGTATCCAGTGCAACCTTTCGAGAGATCTTCCAAGGTTGTGTTTCAGTGACGGAGACATCCTGTGTGTGTGTATATGTGTGTGTGTGTGTGTGTGTGTGTGTGCGCGTGAGAGCATACCTTGACGGTACTCCTTTTGCTCTTCTCACAGATCGACTGGCAGATTGTTTTGTCCTCGTTGCTTGTCTCCGGGGTGATATTTGCGTTCCCCTCCGCCTCCCGTTCGGTTCTCGCCTTTATCCCTTGATTTCGCCCCGCAGAAGGTAAAGGTTTGTGTCTTGATTGGTGCTCTCGCTTTCCTTCATAAGTTAATTGCAGCTGACATTTAACAGGAGATGTCAAATTAAACTTCTTCCTGCCTGTGCATGCCCCCTGAGACCTTGATTGGCTCAGAGTGATGTGAGGGAGAAAAGTGGAGAGAAGTGCGCAAGAGAGGCAGCGCTGCAACACACACACACACACCAAGCAACTTGTTTACTAATTTCTCACTCCGGCTGTTTGTCAGGATAGAAAAACTTTCTGTTGGCTTTTTGCTTGAACTGCCACATCATTTTTTTTTTTTCCTCTGGTAAAATTTTTCTTAATTGAGCAAAAACAAAAATGATCTTAAGCTGCTATAGCGAGGGATCAGCATAGCGTTCTTCTGACTCGGCTAAGGGTAAAGATCTGAGAAAGCGCCTCATTTGTTAACAGTAAGAAATTCTCCGTACCAGTCATTTCATTCGCATGCGTTATGTAAAGACGTTTTTTTTCTTCTTCTTCTATTTTTTTTTTCATTACTGCGCACGCACGCACACACACACACACGGTTGACACGAAGTAGCTAAATTAATAGAAATCTCATGGCTTCACGTTCCAGAGGAAAAATAGCAGCTGCTTAGCCAGATTTTGTCAACACATCACTTTCACCCTGTATTAAAATAGACTCCAGGTGCTGTGATGTGTCATGTTTAAAGGTTGGCCTGCGTTAATTAAGACGGAACTTGTTAATGTATTTATTCTCCACGTGGCCGCTGAATCCTCCATCCTGATTGGTCAGATGATGATGATTAAACGCAGCTGCTGTAACATTAGTGATGATGGGACCTGCAACCGTGAACAGTCTTTTAAATCTAAATCGATCTTAACGCCGACTAATATCACCTTTTGTTTAAAATCTCTTCGCAGTCCGAGAGCAGACGGAGAATCGATTCTTACCGCAAAGACGTGTGCGTCTGATAGAAAAACAGCCGCCCGAGCGGTTTGCCGTCGCTGCCATATCAGGGTTGAATTGCACTCGTGTGTAAAGACAACCTGAAATCAAAGCTGACCTTTATTCCCCGTGAGCACTCCGTCGAGTGCATGATTCATCCGTACTAATCGCTTCAAACGACAAAACGAATGACTTTTTTCTGTTGTTTTTTTTTCTCCATGTGAATTTCAGCTGAAGTGCAGCAATGTTTTCTCATCTCAAAAACTCTTTGTGATTCTAATAGAAATCTCACTCAGCCAATCAGAAATCAGTGCCCTGGAGCGTCCAGGCAAACACGCCGTACGTAAATATGTTGTCTTTAGTGGTATTATGTGCAGCCTGTATAGATGTTATGTGCTGTTTATAACGTATGAAGAACAGCGTACTCGGCCGCACGATAGAGAGAATTGGCTTCCGTTTAAATTTCCCGCCATGTGTCCGGTTCCTTCAGCTGCCCGAGGGCTCGGTTCACTTGATGGAAATCAAAGATAAATGTCTACTAATGTCACCAAAGGCGTCTTAATCATTTCTCGCAGCATAAGGGATGTGGTAGCCTAGTGGGTGAGGTGTTGGACTACCAATCAGGAGGTCCACCAAGCTGCCAATCCTGGGCCCCTGAGCAAGGCCCCTCACTAACAATTGCTCAGTTGTATAATAAAACGAGAGAGATCGAGATCTACCTAAGAAGTCGCTCTGGATTCCGGCGTCTGCCAAATGCCGTAAATGTAAACATATCAAGACTATTTTGGTGTTTTCAGCCTGGCAGCTTAACCCGAAGCCGAGGTTTCCTGTAGGAGATGGCGTGAGTTGGGTTTCAGCCGATGACGATGTCATTATTTTCCACAACACACGCGAGTGTCAGGGGAACGTTGTGGGACACAGAAGAGGTGATGTACCGTACTGTTACTGGGCAACTAACTAAAAGCACTCAAATAATAATAAAAAAATTCTGAGTCATGTCGCGTTCTCTATGCACTCCAAGATGAACACATTTATATTTACGGCATTTGGCAGGACGCTTTTATCCAGAGCGACTTACATCCAGCACCTGTCTATAGGAAGAGGCCAGTTCGGTCGAGTTTTCCCAATCAGACCAGAGAGAGACGTCTTACTTTTTAGTTGTCCTACCCACTTAATATGCATTATTTGTCCCCAGAAAGCTGTTATCTCTCTACGCGCCGTCATCCGCCTTCTTGATTGGGAAGTGATTATGATTGCGGTTGATTATGATGAGAGCCGATCGTCTGTGTTATGTTTTTCGCTGTTTGTGCCTCGCTCTCGGAGGGACTTAAAGAGCATCGGAGAAAGACAGACGTGGAAAGGAAGCAAGTCTGTGAGACAGAGCGCACTGACACAGCAGCGTACCAAGTTTATTTTCATCCGCCACAAACTAAATGTCGGATTGAAGAATAGAAATAGCAAGACGTTGTTATTTACCTGTCTGTGTTGTGTGTGTGTGTGTGTGTGTGTGTGCGTGTGTTTTTTTTTTGTCATCTTTTGTAGGTCGAGCAAAACCATGAACCTCTGCTCCAAATGTTTTGCAGGTAAGATAACGTGTGAATTGCAGATCTAATTTTATCCAAATCCAAGCACGAACATTAGCTAAGCATTTCTTCTTTAACGTAACAGTCTGCACTCTCCAGCTGCTCTGTTATAAGCTCGGACTGTTTTAAATCTTTAAACAGAATCGACAACTACTCCGATTTGCAGGCTGCAGGGAGACTAGTGTTCTCCAAGCGCATTTTTGTAAGCCCTTCCTGTTGTTTTTCAAGCCTGTAATTAGGCGTTTATAAAAATAACAGCTTGGAAACATCGTGTGTCTCATCCAGCATATATTTTCTCAATTCTAGACTCTATTTATCAACTTTTAGAATCTATCCGAAAATCCACAGCACCACTTCGGTTCAGTTCCCGCAGTCGAGTCGCTAGACTTTCACCTCGCACCACACCTTGTGTGTTCTGGGGCTCGTGGGGAAAACACACCAGGGAACAATTCCCACCGACTGAACGCTGTGTATGGGGAAAGCATCGTTCAGGCTATTAAACAGCAATGGATATTCGTAGGAAGTTAAAATGCCATTAAGCACAAACCGAGCCAGAACGCTTTAAAAGTCTGGTACCCTAGTTGAACGTTTGCCAGGAAGAGGAATGCGCACCTCTTTAAATGGCTTTCTTCTGTGTCAATGATGATGTGTGTGTGTGTGTGTGTGTGTGAGAGAGAGAGAGGCTTTATCCCTCTTTGCCACTCTAAGCCTTATTTAGACTTCATTTTCCATGCCTCACTTGATCTTACCCCGCTCACATATTCTCACTCTCTTGATCAGACATCCAGAAGAAGCAACCAGACTGCGCTTCAGAGCCCGCCCCCAGCTCCAGCAATAGCCAATCAGCCGTCTTCTGTAACGAGACAAGCAGCAGCAGTAGCCAAACCCTGTCCTCCGGCTCCGAGGGGCCATCCACAGATGCCACGCCTCTCTCCAAACAGGAAGGTGAGCTATGGGAATATTATGATGCTCAATATTATGATGTAGTGTTTCCTAGCCTTTTTTTTTTTTTTTTTTTTTACAATTTATTTCAGGAAAAGGTGACACGTGGTAAATCACACAAGACCACCGTTGTTTATTTCCCAATAAACTGCTCGGTGTCTCTGTGCCTCGGCGTGCTGGGGTTAGGGCTTGTTATAGCATATCCATAAAACCACTAACACGTTCTGAAGCTTTAATTAAACAAAGGAGAGCAGAGCAAATGAGGAAATGCGACGGTTAAGAGCTCTTTCATGCAGGGAGCTGGGGTTCATGCATTTCTGTATTACATCATTAAACAGACGTATAGCCTAGGTGCGAGCTATTTATTGACCATAACAAATTGGTCGTTTAAAAGGAATAACAGCTACTAAATTATTAACAAGGCGCACACGGGTCATTTTATGTGTCCAGAGCACCCAGATCTAAATTTACTTAATGTGCTCCAGTTACAGTAATTTGTAGCACTGTGTTCCTGAACATATAAAGTCACCAGATGCTCTCTCTCTCTCTCTCTCTTTCTCTCTCTCTCTTTCTCTCTGTTATGGCCCAGCACTCTTCCCCACTCATTTCTGGACATATTTTCTACTTTTATGAGGATATGGACCTAATGGTTTTCACCCCCCACCCCCATGTTTTTTCTCCCGTCTCCTGCAGAAGTCTCGAGTACAGACACAGCCCGAGGCACGCTATCTACTCCCACGAAACGGCCCTGTGATACAGGTACACCCCTTGTCCTTGTCTTTCCAAGGGTGTTTGCGTGTGTGCATTTAATGGACTAGAATGTCTAAAGGATTTTCAGGACGGAGTCGACACTGCTATCGATCAAGCGGTTTCAATCCGCCGCCACTACTCAGCAGGAGAATCCGACAAACTAGGAATATCTGCACTTTGATGATTATTCTGCCTTCAGAAGCTGAGCGATATTGTCTGGATATTTCATCATATTCTTGTAGTATATGTCAACGTGCATACTTGTAGAAATATGTCCGTTTTATGGGAGAATGAAAAGATTAGAAACGTGCAGAATAGGATTGAAGGTTTGCTCACACGGAACATAATGCGACAGAATAAAAGTGCAAAAAAGAGAACTATATTTAAAATCGAGTAATTAATTGTACAGTTTTGAAACTGTATAATCCCCGTAGAATGTACCGCTGCTCATGAAATGAATGAAAGGTGTAATGAAAGAAATGCTCATGTAGGAAGATGAACTTGGAAAAGGGGTATTTAAAAAGTCTCACGACAATTCAACAGTCATCCTTGTTAATAATTGTACTATTATTTATTTATTTATTTATTGCTTTGTCAGCCTCAGGTTCGGAGAGCGAGGCCTCCCCGGAGAAGCGGGTGCGTGTCGGCGAGTCTTCTGAAGAATCCCAGCGAGGGCCTAAGCAGAAGAACCGCAGGCGTTGCCATCGCTGCCAAACTAAACTCGAGCTCGTACAGCAGGAGCTGGGATCATGCCGCTGTGGTCAGTGTTTGCTATGTGGTGTTGGCATGTTGTCCTCCCTAGCCACCTAGCCTGGCTATTTGTTAAATGGACGCCCTGGTAGCCCCGCCCCCTTTCGCTGTACTGTTCGATGTTACTAACATGTGGCAGCTCATGTTATTTGTTTGTTTGTTTATTTATTTATTTATTTATTTATTAGGCAACTAATCTGCACGTTTAACATCAGCTTTCATTACACAATGTTATTACCAGTTTGATTTGAAGCCTATCAAACAGCTTTCCCAGTGTTAGTGAGCAGCAGCAGGCATCACTTTAATGGCAGATCCTACTGTTAATGCTCTTACACTGATCCTTCACCAGTTCAGGTCAGAGTGGAGATTATCTCTCTATGCTCTTTTTGCCAAATTACTCCTATCGTTAGTCAGCACCCATCAGCCGCCCCTATTATTTCCATCATAGCGAGCGTGTATGTCTGCGCGTGTGTCCACGCGTGCGTGCGACTGTGTGGGCTACGTGTGTGCATACCGATGTCGTTCCAGCTGCAATGCCGCACAGCCCATAATTGCGAAGCTGTAATTGAAGCATGCTGAGCTTTTAATCATCACTCACTCTGGTTAAGAACAGCGTACATATTAAGTGTGATAAGCTCCTTAACAAGCCTGTGTATGTAATGAGTCTCAGCTCTAAATGGATTGTTTCACACTTTCACACACTCTTGTAAATATACTTGTGTGTGTGTGTGTTTTTTTAAGGATACGTATTCTGCATGCTGCACCGGCTGCCTGAGCAGCACGACTGCCTGTTTGACCACTTGGGTCGCGGGAGAGAGGAAGCCGTGCTTAAGATGGTGAAGTTGGACCGTAAGGTGGGCCGATCCTGCCAGCGCATCGGAGAGGAGTGTTCCTGAACACTCATACACACACACTCACACACACGCGCACACACACACCCCTGCATACACACACACACACACACATATATATATATATATACTGTATTCTCCTCTTCCAGTCTTATGTCCCCCTGATTCAGCTGAGGCCAATGGTGCTCAGATCCTCAGTGCTGAACAATGTAATAACACACGCACACACACCACTCACTTAGCACTGCTTTCTCTCTCTCTCTCTGTCTCTCTCTCTCTCTCTCTCTCTCTCTCTCCCACATACACACACATACGCAAACTCCTGGTCATGACACTCCTCACAACGGTCTTAATCTCCTTCCTATGGATGATGTTGGAAGAACAACATCTCGAGAAAAAAAGAAAAAAAAAAAGAACTGCGAATCAGCTACTGGCGTATTGGCATGCTGCCATCGTCTCTGATTTTTTTATTTTATTTTTTCCCCCCATGCCAGTTACGATTCTGCAGTTCATCCTAATTAAATCTAAATTACCACCCATTTGTTATTGTTCTCTCAGTTCAGGTTGTCATGTATAGATCACTAGGTCATGGGACATTCCCAGATTCCCAACATGAAAACCTCCATCAGGCCACAAAGCTGAGGAAAGCGTGATCTGTGATCAGGACCAAACATTTGACCTCACGAGAGGAATCGGGTTTCACCCGCTAACCTCCCGACACCCTGACCACCGTTCATCCTCCACCTCCTTCGGTCTGTTTTGCCTCCAGACGCTGTTCTTTATATCCCACCCGATTTCACAACTTCCTCCCAATTCGTTTTTGAATGGGAAATGGAGTTCGACGTGGATGACGCACCCTCACGTCCTTCTTCGGTTTTGGAGATGCCGTCTGCTGTCACTTTAGGGGCAGCACTATGCCTCTGTTTCTCACACTCTTTCCCTCGTGTGCAGACACACAACACACACACACACACACACACACAGTCATACATACATGAGTTGTTTTGTTCAAAATTATGTTCAAACACACACACACACCACATGTGGTCTGTGTGTGCCCAGCACATGGACAGAAGCTAAATCGGTACCCTTGGGACCGGGTTCATTCGGGATGGTGCGCCCCAGGGCTTTATGGGAACTGTAGTTCAGGTCTACAACGCACCTGTGTATACTTACAGCTCCAGTCAGACCCCCATATGATGTATTTAGTGATGCTCTGCCTCCAGAAAGCTACAGCTCTCAACACGATTCTTTCCTCCTCTAACGTCTTTACTCCCCTTCCTCCTGCTCCGGCCCTCCTTCACTTCCGCACATCCTCCACTTTTCTTCTCACTTCCAGTTTTGCACTTTCTCGTCCTTTTTTTCCCTTCAACACACAGCTATATTGTTCATCAAGTTTTAAGGAGGGACTGGCTTTTGAAGGTCGGAGGCAGAGTGCTGAATATACCAATCTTTTTTTTTTTATTTTTAATTTTTTTTCTTTCTCAAAAAGCTGTTTTATTTTTTTCTGTAGAACGGACAGAGCCGAATACAATAAGTGAATATCCTGTATCTTAAAGAAATCCTTATTTAACCATCTTTGTGTTTCTGATTAACTCGCACTAGCATAGAGCTGCGTTTTTTCCCCCCTCTTTAGGTTAACATTGTTAAAGAGATAAAAAGCAGTATGGATAAGATAATTCTGTAGCCTTTCTTTGGGTTTATTTGTTTTTTTGTTTGTTTGTTTGTTCCTTTTTTCTCCTTTCCTTTTTGCTGAAAAAGAATAAACTGGATTAGTGACGTGTGTTGTGGTTTTCTGGTGCTTTTAAATCTTAAAGTAAAAAATATGTGAGTGTGTGTGTGTGTGTGTGTGAGGGAGAGTGTGTGTGTGTGTGAGGGAGAGTGTGTGTGTGTGTGTGAGGGAGAGTGTGTGTGTGTGTGTGAGGGAGAGTGTGTGTGTGTGTGAGGGAGAGTGTGTGTGTGTGTGAGGGAGAGTGTGTGTGTGGTGTGTGAGGGAAGGAAGAGTGGGTGGGTGTGGGTGTAGGGAGAGAGTGGGGTGGTGTGAGGTGGAGAGTGTGTGTGTGTGTGAGGGAGAGTGTGTGTCTGCTGTGAGGGAGAGAGAGTGTGTGTGTTGAGGGGAGAGAGTGTGGGTGGGTGTGGGGAGAGTGTGTGTGTGTGTGAGGGAGAGTGTGTGTGTGTGTGAGGGAGAGTGTGTGTGTGTGTGTGTGAGGGAGAGTGTGTGTGTGTGTGTGAGGGAGTGTGAGAGTGTGTGTGTGTGAGGGAGAGTGTGTGTGTGTGTGAGGGAGAGTGTGAGAGAGTGTGTGAGGGAGAGTGTGAGAGAGTGTGTGAGTGAGAGTGTGTGTGTGTGTGAGGGAGAGTGTGGGTGTGTGTGTGTGAGGGAGAGTGTGGGTGTGTGTGTGTGAGGGAGGGTGTGTGTGTGTGAGGGAGAGTGTGGGTGTGTGTGTGTGTGTGTGTGTGTGTGAGGGAGAGTGTGTGTGTGTGAGGGAGAGTGTGTGTGTGTGTGAGTGAGAGTGTGTGTGTGTGTGAGGGAGAGTGTGTGTGTGTGTGAGGGAGAGTGTGTGTGTGGTGTGTGTGTGT
>NC_062521.1:4256227-4298727 GCF_022655615.1 Tachysurus fulvidraco | reverse complement strand
TTGCATTGCTTCAGTGGATATGTTTAATAGCAGTTGTGATTGCCAGTAGATGACATTCTAGTGGTGCAATGATTCATTTGCTAATGTAATGGAAGGCAGATATCTGAGACAGGAGAGATCAGGAGGCGTCTGACAAGATTGGCCGTAATTATCCCTAAGAGCCGGGCTGGAATTACAAACGCATCAACGTGTTAATACTTACAGGCTCCACTTAGTGTTTAATCAGGCCTCGATTATACACCATCAGTGTTCACAATGTTATTATGCTCCCGCCCACTTTAGGAAAGGGCTACTCTACTTTCAAAACTCTTCCTTCGTGTGTTGTGTCATTTCTTTTCTATTCGCACATATTCTTTGTACTTTTTCACACCTTTTTGTCTGTCTGTTGCATTCCTAGTCTTTGGCTCCTGTGGGATCCAGAGTGGATAGGCAAGTGGGTCAGGCTCACTCTCGCTCGAACTCTTCGGTTGTTTGAAAAACACCTTTTTCTGTGTTGTTATGGAGGAAATTGCTGCGGCTCAGTTTTTGTGTAAGGCAAGACACGACAAGTTACTGAGAATATATACGTGACGGTGTAAAGTAGTGAGTGTACCGCTTGTATAACAGTGGAAGGTGGAGGAGCGCAAGGTCTCCAACATCCACCAGCTCAGTGATGTCATCATGGAGGAGTGGAAGAGGACTCCAGTGGCAACCCGTGATGCTCTGGTGAACTCCATGCTCAATAGTGTTAAGGCAGTGCTGGAAAATAATGGTGGCTGCAAAAAATATTGACACTTTGGGCCCAATTTGCACTTAAGGGGTGTATTCACTTTTGTGACCAGTGGTTTAGACATTAATGGCTGTGTGATGAGTTATTTAGAGGACAGCAAATTTACACTGTTATATAAGCCGAACACTCACTACTTTACATTGTAGCACAGTGTCATTTCTTCAGTGTTGTCACATGAAAAGATATAAAATATGTGTTTTAACATTAAGACACTATACAGGGGAAGACGTATCCGGAAACAAATGCTGAAATTGAATTTCTTTATTGCTTAATTCGGTAAATCAATCAAGTCGATTCTTCAGAAATATTGTGCTACATAAAACAACATAGAGCTACATCACAACCAAAGGACTTTCGGTAAGTTGTTCAAGCCACATAAAGTGTGCGTTCTGTATATTATGGAGTACAATGTGCAAAAGTAAAGGGTTGTAAACAAAAAAGAGGGTTCTAGTAAACATATACTAGAATTTCATGAATGCTGATTATGTAGAAATGTAAGTTTTGTGGTTTAGGATACAGAAAAAATCTTTTTCTTTAATGTCCTTTTGTTTCAGATAATTGTATTTGCAAGTGAATAAAAAAGCAGCTATAAATAATCACTTGATTACGATGATGATGATGATGATGATGAGGTAGATGTGGTTTCTCGACACAATCTCCAATTTCAGTCAGGATTCCAGATGAACAGAACAGTATCGGTGCTGTACGAAGTGAAGCGTGACAACCTTCCCAGCTTAAATTGTATGGAAATGCCTGAAAGCAGAGTGTGTGAAGACAGAAAAGTTCAGAAGATGTTGTTAGTCGAGTCAACGTGACAGAGAAAGTAGCATGTGCCGTAGTTTGGACCGGCATCATCATCGCCATCATCAGGAAATCAATTTTCTTTTCAATGTCCCGCTTAATTATACACTGTAACTCTGTCATTTCTTGCCGAACTCTTAAAGCAGTAGAGTCCTTTCTTCTCTCTCTTCATTCGAGGCATGTCTGCTCTTAATCCAGAGGAGCATTTACAGCTCAGCTGGTGGGAAGTGTTTTTCAGTCGCCTCTTAAACGTCAGGAAACTTTGCTCCGTTATTTTATATCTTCAGTGTATTCTGAATAATTCGGGGCCAGCGACATATCTTCCGATACGTTCGACTCGTAAGAAAGACCATAAAAAATAGTAGCTTCTTTAGAAAGAGTAAGTAGAAAATTATGAACAGTCTGTAGCGACACCGATTTATTCGATCTCCCGGAGCATCGTTGCTATTCAGCATGTGCCGACCTGTTTTTTCTGAGGCGAACGCTTAAATCAGCATATCGGCAGCTATTAATGATCTCTTCTGCCTTGTCGACGGGGTCCGTGATGTATGTGGACATCCTGAACCTAGAATTGAAGCCGCAGTCCCCATTACCTCATATTAAAGTGGCGAATTAGTCAGTCTCGCTCTTTTTGTATCATTTGACCTTTCCAAAAAAGTTGCTGACTGTCAGGATCTTCTGATGGCTCGGAGATACACCAACGGTGCGGATGAATTTTTAATGATCACGGGGTGATTTTGTTCGCTTGTAACTGGTGCGAGGATGGAGGTCTCATAAGAGCGAGAGGATAAACGAGAGATGAATGAATAACGCGCCAAAGGGGGAGAAAATGGCGTCCTTTAGTTCTTCAAAAGCACTACAGATGTGGGCTGGGATCCTAAATTGGTTTTACACAGCGCGCATTTTGACGGATTATTACGTACCATGTCGTATGACACAATCTCCATAAGCTCACGAATGACTTAAGTGTAATGACTTATACTCCTTTCCTGATTACATTCCTATAGACTTACGTAAACTGGCGAGATTTGTAAGTTTAAATATTTGTAGTGTCCAGCTTGAAATTCATGGTCTAAATGAATCTAATTAAAATATTTTCAAGTTCTTAACTGAGTGGAATAATTTTTTTTATGTTCAGCACTGGGATGCATTGTTTTTTTATTGGCTTTTCTATTTATTTTTATTATCCTCCATCTGTTGGTGTCTATCTCACAAGACTGCGGAGAACCTGGACCTAATCACACCCATTCACACAATATGATCTAATCAGAGATTCAGACTCATCCTACATCGTATGTCTTCGGACTGGGGAGGAAACCCCTGAAGTACAAAGAGAACGAACTCCACACAGAGGGTGGAGGTGGGAATCGAACCCTCAACCTCGGAGGTGCGAGGTACGAGACAGACGTAATAAGCTTACCAATAAGTTTTGTATTAGATCTTTTACTAGACAAACTAAATAGAGTTGAGTTTTTAGAGTTTAGACTCTGACGGACTTCTAAATCGATGATATTTTTTTCTCTGAGTATATTTTGAATTATTTAGCTAGCATAACAAACCAATCAACATTGTGTTTTTATTTCGCTTCTGCCAGTTCTCGTCCTAAACATTACCTTTTATCTAATCTTTTTTTTTTTGAAAGACTGAGAAAGAAAGATCACTGTACTTAAGTCTGAAAGTTTCCATGTTAACACCTAGTGATATTCTGTTGAGCGAGAGCGAGAGAGAGACTCATTTAAAAAAAAAAAAACTCTTTAGCTAAGGTGGGTGTTAAGTGTCTATTGGACAGGAAAATCAATAATGGCAGCCACCCAGACAGAAGCAAGGATGAAAAAAAAAAAGAGAGAGAGAGTGGTGGAATTCCAATGCGTCTCTGCCGCGCTGCATAAGTGATGGAGCTCTGGATCGAGATTGCAAAGACGTTTAAAAGACGTGAAAGAAAAGAAAAGTTTAGACAATATAGTGGTGGTGATCATGTTGTATAATGAGTAGAAATGTCACTTCTTGACAGATGATAGTTTGGAATAGGGTTAGAGTAGAAGGTTAGCAGTTGCTGTGTCCCTCCGAGCCACAAGGGGGTGATGTAAGAATACAGAAGGTTAATATTCTAAATGTTTTAGAGCGTTGATGTTTCACAGACTACTCGTGCTGATTAACAGAGGAGTAATGGATGTTACTTGAGGAATTGGACTTCACAGGTATATACTTATTAAGTATTATGTTTAGTTTATTTACACTAGAGTACGATTGAAATTTGACTTATATTAAAAAAATTAAAAATCTATTTTTTTTGTTCTTAAATTTATTTTTAAATGACAAGATGTCATCTAGACAATGACAATGAGTTCACTTGTTTTGTTTGCTAATGGCAGCAAATAATTCCGAATTAGCATGACTTCCAGTAGCTAGCAATTTGCATTTCCTGTCTGGAAACTCAATAACTATACAAATAATTTCTCAGTACTTTGACCACCTCTTTTCTGTTGACCTACTTCCTAAAAAAGTAAAAAAAAGCAGTAAAAGTAAAGTTTGCTCATATATAAGAACCTGTGTTATTGTGTGTAAGTATTTAACGCTTGTTTATTAGGCTAAACACGCACCTTTACACAGAGCTACCAGGAAGCAACAGTTAGGTTTATTTACACTTCTTAGTCGTGTTATATATTCTGGTTATGCTCAATTTATTTATTTATTTGTCGACAGTAATGACGTTCAAACCGGTGGAATCCGTCACCTCACAGATTCCCCGTGCGAATAAATTTAGCACGAATGCACACGGATCGTCATTGTAGAACTGTCGCACAACCGCTTTGGCTGCGATGACCTCCGTAAAGGTCGTCCTTTTGTATTGCAGAGCACTAATTTTAGCACCGTGCAGAAATAGGCCTTTAATATAACACTTCCTGACCTGAATATGAATTATTCTGTATAAAGAGCCACTATGGAATGCAAGTGGTGGAGGATTTAGCGAGGGGCAAAAAAAACAAAAAACAAAAAAAACACCTAGAAGCATTTAAATTGGATGTGTTTAAATTTTGGTCCACATAGCTTGAGCAAGAGATCATACCTTTTTGCCTCTCTCTCTCTCTCTCTCTCTCTCTCTCTCTCTCTCTCTCTCTCTCTCTCTCTCTTTCTCTTGCTTTAGTCACTGTGATGGAGAGCTCAAACAAACATGTCCAAAACTCTTCCATCATTTGGTATCACTCTGACACCAACACCCCCCCCCTTCCGCTAATGGGTTCTTGTGTCACTCATGCTCAAGCTGCTCTCATCCTCTAGCTCTTGTAAAAACCTTGTGAACCCAGGACACCTAACTAGGTGTGTATGGGTACACCTGTGTGTGTGTTTGTGTACGTGTGTGTTAATAGCCTTATCTTCTCCTCAGCCTTGCAGCTGCGACTTGGCAAATGGAAACCTGTCTGCTGGAATGATCCTCATCCTCCCATCTTTCTCTCTCATTTGGGTGGGTTGTGAGGGATTTGGTGTGTCTGCACGTTACATATATATATTTGTGTTTGTGTTGTAATGTGAGATGCCCCAGATTCCCACCTTGCATAGCGGAATGCTAGGTGTCGGACTGTGTAATGATTTCAAATGACCCCTGCGTTGTGTACGAGCTGCTTCCCCATTTGTAGCCGCGTTCATATGTCAGAGGCCATTCTCTGACAGTACAATCTCTAAACTCTGCTGGATTCTATTACCACACTACAGATATAATTTCCTACTGACACGCAGCATGATCTTCTCTTCTGCACCATCTCAAACAAACACACACACACACATACACACATGCACACAGAACTTACTAATTGCTGCATTCTCACATTTCAAGCAACTAGCAAACGGCGTTGGCAAGAGGAAGTAACGATTATCCGTCTTCACGGAAAAAATAAACGTTTGACACTCTGAATGCTAATTGCACAGTTCTTTGACACAACATGCTGACATGTTGTGATACTGATGACATACAGATTGAGTACACTACCAGGACATGTTTTTGTTTTGTCAGTTGTCAAAAACTGTAGCAAACACCATTTTGCCAAATGTCTCTAGATAATACGAAAGACTGAGAAAAGTCCGAATCGTGTGGCGATCTGAGACGACACGGTACGTGTCGTTGAAACAAAAATATATTTCACCACAAATGGAATGTTATTAATTTTGTAATCTTACTGCAAAGATCATCGCTCAGCCAAGAGCCAGCTAAAGAAGCACAGCTAAGCATAAAGAATTAAAATGATTTAAGTTTGGACCTAAAATTTTATAGAGTTGTCAACCTTAATGTAAAGGTAAAAGGAGGGAAAACTAGTGACTGGGAATTGGATGGCTTCTTTTTTTAATTCTACACCACCTGCTCTCTTCAGTCCAGATATGTCGTCTTCGTACGGGCGGGGAATAAAAACAAGAGATAGCAATACATAAAACTTTAGCTAAAAGATCTAGTCTTCCTCCCTAACTTTTCTTAGGGCTAGAAGCAGAAGTTGCAAACAAGGCCACACAGTAGTGTTAGACTCACCATTTGTATGTAATTAAAGAATTAAAGAGAATAATTTCTTTAGTCTGTTGAAAATTCCAGCCTGATTATGAAGTTTCCTAAGATTTATATTTTACTTAACGTTAATGTAACGTTCTACTGTGATGTTTATTCAGTTCAGGTAAATTAGGCCAGTCAAATATTTCCAAAATGGTGTCGTTTATTTTTAAGACTTCCAAAAACCATGCCAAACTGAGACCCAGGACGTGCGCGTAAGAGACACCGAGACTCTGTTTGAATTTTTTTCGCCTAGAAACCTTTCTAACAATAGTGAGATGTCTCTTCTCACTTTCCAGTTCTAACTGGGACGTGACATCTAACTGGAGGAAAATGGTTGGCTGTAGGCCTACTCTTCTCCTCTCCAGGGGATTGATAGGATGTAGCAGAAAAATACTGCATACATACTGTGTATGTTTGAGAGAGAGGAATAAGGAGAAAGAGGTGGTCTGATATCCAGTTGTAATCTCTTTTTCTCCAGAAAGGTGATGAGGGCATTAGTCACCCTTCACCTGACAGTGGGTGGATTTGAAACACTACAGTACCTGTCGCACCACCACCGGCTCCAGCACCACCGCCTGTCTTTTTCCGTAGTACAACGAGGTCATGCCTGTGACGGTGCAATCGGTTATACAACCAGGCAATACCTCACTACAGCCAGCACCCTGCAGGGTCTCTGATTGATTTTTGACACATCTCTACCTACCACTCGGCCAAGCTTCACCAAAGCAGGTTGGGTCATGCTGATGAAATGTTAAAGTAAATTTAATGTTTAAGGTTAAGGTGTCATTTAAGGTGGGTGATTGGTAAACGTGTTGTCACCAAAAGGGCATCCTAAAGGACTACTAGGGAATTGTGGAACAGAATGTCTTGATATTTGCTTTTTTTCAAGATGGCTCCCATTTGTTTGTCTAGACCTTTAGCACTGGAGTATCATCATTTAAATCAATCTGTAATGTCATCACTCAAGATTTCCAATTTTCCCCCAGTGCATAACCTGTTTTTAAACACATGAACTTCAAGAACTATTACAACTACTCACTTATATTCAAGTATAAGTTACTGATATATTCTTATATACAGTAGTAACAGATGGAACTTGGAGCTAAAACAGATGGAACCAAACTATATGTATTTACCAGGACCGTCAAGGAAATGCATGAGTGTTTGCCTCATGCATTGTCCAAACGCTATGTCCAAAGGTTTGTAGACACCTGAGAACACAAACATCTGTTACTTTTTGAACATCTCATTTCCTTCTTCTGCTGTGATAATAACCTCCACTCTTCTGTGAAGGCTTTCCTCTAGATGTTGGAGTCTGGCTCTGGGGATTTGGATTCATTCAGTTACAAAAGCCTTAGTAAGGTAATTCAGTGATGTTGTATGGGGAGTTCTGGGGTGCAGCTTGTCCAGTTCCATCCCAAAGGTGTTCAGTGGGGTGGAGGTGAAGACACTCAAGTTTCACTCCAATCTTTTTATACTATGCATTCATGGAGCTTGCTTCGTGCACAGGGACATTGTCGTGCTGGAACTGGTTTAGTTTAGTTCCCGGGAACAGAATGTCTTGATATTTGCTTTTTCAAGATGGCTCCCATTTGTTTGTCAAACCTTTAGCACTGGATCAGCATCATTTAAATCAATGTGTTTAATGCCATCATTCAAGGTTTTGCATTTTATCCCAGAGCTTAACCCCCCTTTATTTTTTTCCTGTTTCCAGCACCTCAAATTCAAGAGCTACTACTCGACTACTCGATCGCTGCCTGATATATCCCACCTCTCGTAAGGTCCCGTTCTAGAGAGATAATTCCAGTATAAGTTATTGATATATTCTTATATAGTAAGAGATGGAACTTTAGAGTCAAACTACATGGAATAACTTGCCAGGACCTTCAGTGGAATGTCTGAGTGTTTGGCAACCCACCAGAACCAGTACCAGACCACAATAACACTATATGGCCAAAGATTTGTAGACATCTGATTATCGCATCTGCTGTGCAGGCTTTCTTCTAGATGTCGGAGTCTGGCTCTGGGGATTTAGGTTCATTCACCTACAAGAGCCTTAGTGAGGTCAGGCGATGATAAGGTATAAGAAGTTCTGGGGTGGAGTAAGTGGTCCAGTTCATCCCAAAGGTGTTCAGTGGGGTGGAGGTCAAGTTTTACTTCAAATTTGTCATTGTCATGCTGGAACAGGTTCGGTCCTCTTATTTCCAGGGAAGAGATATTGAAGCGCTACAGCATACAAAGGCATTATATACAATTGCCTGCTTTTAACTATATGGTAGGACTTTGAGAAGATCCACATACGTGTGTGATGTCCGGTGTCTACAACCCTTTAGCTTCTTAGCCTTGTAGTTTACAAAGTCTGTTGATGTACAGTATTTTGAGTTTCTGTCACAACTTTTGCAGCTATAATTTACTTAAACAACCCATGACAAACCAGTCACTTATTTCCTCTGAGACAAGAAGGCCAACGCAGACACGCATGCTTTTAACTTTTCTCTTAATGACTTTTCTTTAAAGACCTGGCTGTCTAATTGGCTGCGTTTGAGAAAATGCCAGCTGCACATCCACGGCTCAGTCAATTTGTCAATGCAGGATGTTTAATTATACCCACTCGAATATGAGCTTGTGTTATTGACTAGGATTTAACAAACCAGAAGCCATTTTTCCGTCTGCATACCCATTTGCTTTAGCTGTCTCAGGTTCAGTTCTACGCTCTTTAAGGTGTTTTTTTTTCTTTCTCTCTCTTCAGTTATTTCCCCATGTCCCAAAAACATGCCGGTTGCTAAATGGTCTTTTCTAAACGATCCCTTGATGTGTAGTGTAGTGAAGTAACGTGCGAATGAATTTCATTCCGGTAAACACTTATACATTTTTTTAAAAATTATTTTATTTAATCAAATGTTGTTGCTCTTTGCCAAACGGAAATCATTTGCCTTGCATCTAATGTGTCAACGCTCGGCTTTCTAATTACCCTTAATGCCTGACAAAAGCTCAGTTGAGGTAATCTGTAATGGAGAAATTGGTGGTTGCTACTAATTGTGCATTACAGTAGCGTAGCACATTACATGAACCTAATATAGGGCTGCTTTACTTCAGCCTGTTAGTACTTCATTGCTTATTAACACATTAACACTTACAGATACATTTTCCTCAAGCACATCCCCCTGCTAAATTATAAGAGCACAGGAATTGCTTCGTGATCTATGCGGCTTTTTGCATCCTAATGAATCCAATTATGGTTTATGAACAAAACATACCCATGCTGGTACAGGCTCCGAGCTGTGAAAATGTGTTCGAGAGAAGCAGACTAATGCTGGAGCTCATAACTGATCCTGTTCTTTTCGTCGGCATTTTTTAATGTCACGCTCTTTGCCATTATATTTGAGATAAACCTCAAAAAAAAAAAAGAATAATCATTTAAAAACGCAGCTGGATTTCATGAAGAAACAAACAGCCAAGGATTATGTAACACACATTTTTATATACTACAGTATTTTTTTTAACATAATAATTACATTTTAAAATAATAACAATATTTGTTCTTTCTTTATTTAATCATTTTATTTTTTCTAATATTTTTCTATTATTTCACAGCAATAAAATAGCCATAATAAAACCAAAGATTTTTTACTTAAGACAGGGTTCAGCAAATAATAAGTGGTTTACTTTTAATGGCAACTCGTGTTAATTTCTTTAATTCTTCAACGGTTTCCAATTTTATAATTGTAATCTATTCTAAGGAAAGAGGTACTGTACGGACGCCGAATATGTGTGCTTAGTCCTGAACCTTGGGTTTCTGAGTCAATAGGGGGGAAAAGTGGCTAGCTAATATTACCTCTACATTCTCTGTGAAATGACTGTGATCTGAATATGAATCGCTGATGAGGAAAAATCTAGTGTGCCATCTAGTGTGGCAATTCCTTCAGAATTTACGTTGTTAATCCATGCAGCTTGATGCAAGGTAAAATTTAGCCTTAAAAAAAATTCACTCCGTCTGCAAGAAATTTTTCGGTAGCAATGTCGATGTCTCTTTCTTTATTGATACCGGTGTTAATACTGTGTGTATAATTATCAGAAAAAGAAAAGAGAGACAATCATCGGTTAGTCTGCAGTCCAAAAACAAGCATCGGTGAGAAAGAAATACAGGAAACGATGACTGACAACCTCTCAAAATGTCGCTTTGGCATGAATGAATATCACCCAAAATCTTTACAATGGTGATGCTTGGCTATGAATATAAATATAGAAGCAGTGCTATTGTTTGTGCACCTTAAAATCAATCAAGAAAACATCTTAACGCTTGATCTATTAACAAATCAGTCATTTGATAGACAGCTTTTCTGAAAACAGACAGCGTTTGAAGAAGTGTCTGGGAAATACTGTGGCGCATGTATTGAATTTGCACCAAATGCTTTTTCAATGGAGTAGAAGTAGCAACGCTCCAGGGGGAAGCCTTTGTAACCTGGCAACAGTGGTCCAGAGAAATCAGGGCATAAGGTGGCTTTATTATCCCAACATTTTCTCACATTTTTTTTTTAAGTCAGACACCACACAGTCCTCCACTTTATTTGCATCATGTCAAAGACAGACAGAGAAAATGTTGAGAAATGAAAAAAGAATTCAAACTCTTGGGTCAAATGCCAATGAAGCAGAAACCCGTCCACTCGTGTCTGACTGCTGATGGCCGTGTTCCACTAGACAGTGCAGAAAAAAATTAACAGTGATCCATTACATTTGGGTGGTATTTCCACTTCCGTGTGCCTAACTTTCCAGCTCAGGTCACTCGTGATCCAGGCCGAAATCTAGAAGCATTTAACTATGATAAATATATTGGCTATGCAAGTTCATTTGAGCTATGTCAAGCAGAAAAAAAAATCATCTCTTAAATTTATTTACGCTTTGGAAGTACTTTTAGAAGAAGGTGTCACATGATTTTATTGGTTACTGATGATGTTTCTTTAACCATTTGTCAAGGCTAACTACCAAGTACAGTATATTCCTAATCTGTTAAACGTTAGCACACATGCTAGCGGAATCCTAATAGCTAGCTGTTGCAATAAAAAAAAATCCTAGCGCTATATAGATTGATATTAGTGATGGATTTTACTTTTCTGGAAGACTCAAGATGTCAAGTTTAGATGCTGTATGAGTATTAAAAATTTTTAAGATTTTATAGACAAATGTGTTAAGTATAAGCTAGAAAGCTTTTTCTTGTGAAACGTAACGCCAGACGTATTAGATTAGTGCTTAGTTATAAGATGAGTGCTTACTTTTATGACCCTGGTCTTGCTACATCCTCAATTATTTTTCCATTACTGTTATAATATACTATAATATAATATAATATAAAAACGATGGTGTGATGCGAAGGTACAGTTACAACCTGGCCTGTTTATTCTGCTAACACTTCAGCAATCTGGCGAACGATAACATTTTGTAATCTATTGATCTGTTGATAAGGTTACAAACCAGAGCTGAAGGTGGAAAACGTATTGAAATTACTCCCTATAGAATATACAGAGCATCTTTAATACAAGTCCCTGTGTAGCTGTAACATTTCGTGAACCTATCGGTATGCATTAATGCTTTCAGACCGATCTGATTGGAGAATACGTGAATATTAATATGTTTGACTTGATATGTTTATCACGGGGAGTATTCTGCTTTTCTGTTGGTGTAAATAAATTAGTGTGAGTTGTTTGAGTGTTTAATGTATAGAACATAGGGTCAGGAAGTGTAATAATATGAATAAGCAGGTTGAGGAAGAGGGAATAGATGAGTGAGGTAGAGGATCAGTGCAGTGTTGACATAAGCAATCAGCATAGTCTTAAGAGATTATGGCGAGAGGGGACGGGAATGGGTGGATACGGATATAGATCGGAGAAGAGATGACACGAAGCACCTATCAAATGGTATCGAGTGTGCAAGGGAAGCGTATAAAAACATATATGAGAAAGGTGGTAAGGATAGGCCAATAAATATCAGTTTATATAGCTAGCCATAAAAATGCATTAAAATGAATTTAATGTGTATATAAGGCTGTATGTCACTGCGGTGATGGTGCTGCTCGGTAATTTGCTCAGAGATTCAGCTTTATGGTTTCAGGGCAGATGTTTGTTTACCTAGTGCTTGCTTTTTTATGTAATGTATGTCTAAAGGTATGGAAGGAAAAATCATATCATCTGAAATATTCAATTCAATTCAAGTTTATTTGTATAGCGCTTTTTACAATAGACATCGTCTCAAAGCAGCTTTACAGAACATAAACATAGAGCAGAAGGTAAACATAATTAATGATAAAGGAAATAACGAATAATAAAAGAAAAAGAATTAACAGAATAAAAAAATTCAAGATTATGATTAGATATATATAGTTCACAATGTGTATGTATTTATCCCCCTATGAGCAAGTCTGAGGTGACTCAGGCAGCAGTGGCAAGGAAAAACTCCCTTAAATTGGTAAAGGAAGAAACCTTGAGAGGAACCGGACTCAAGGGGGACCTCATCCTCATATGGGTGACACTGGGGGTGTGATTGTAATATACAGTCAAACAGATGTTGTTTTGGTGTAAATAAGTTGGGAAAAGAATTCGAAATATTGTCATTGCGGTTAAAAGTTATGACGAGCCTTCGATCGAATACTAGATGTGCAAATGTAATGTGTAATGCTTTAAGAGACGCATTAAAGAGAAACATCTAATAGAGAAGAAAAAAGTGAAATGCAAACTTCTGAGCTGTTGAAAATCGGAAAAGTTTGAAATTGTCTAAAAGTTTGTAGTATACAGTAGTGTTAAGATTTTCCTTCACTGCAACTAAGACGCTCAATCCTGTTCCGGTACGACTATGCCCCATCAGACAGGAAGTGAGTAAGCGTTCGTAAACATGTTCTGAACAAGTGTTCCAGATATTTTTATAGGACATCAGCAAATTAGGCAACGGTGCAATTATTTTCTACATATTCGTCTTCCACCTGATCAGGTTAATGGCCAGTCGTTTAACGGTGAGCCGTACATTTAGTAGAGCAGAAAGAGAACACTGTTTCTGTTGAGATAAAGAACAAGACCTGTTTTTTTTTTTTTTTTTGTGGTCCCCCCTCCCCCCCTGACTTTAATGAGCCAGTCACGAACACACCAGAGCAGCAACACAAAGCTTCTTCCCTAAAGACTAAACGGGTTACAAGGCACGCATTAAGTCCTACAATTGGCCTAGCAATTAGTTTTAAATGCTAAGTAAGTTATAAAACACTTGGAGGTTTGCTGTTCTAGGTATCTACAGCAGGGTGATATGATGCAAAACTGTTATTAACCTGAAGTGCTCCGGCAAATACAATACTAAATGATTTGATGAATGAAAAGCAGACGTAGCAGCAGATAGATTACAGTGACGGATATTACGGTTTTGTTTTGTTAGGACTTTACAAATACAGTACTATAGAGAAATGTAGCAAGTAAAAAGGGTGGTTTTCACAATTCATTCATTCATTTTCTACCGCTTATCCGAACTACTCGGGTCACCGGGAGCCTGTGCCTATCTCAAGCGTCATCGGGCATCAAGGCAGGATACACCCTGGACGGAGTGCCAACCCATCACAGGGCACACACACACTCTCATTCACTCACACACTCACTACGGACAATTTTCCAGAGATGTCAATCAACCTACCATGCATGTCTTTGGACTGGGGGAGGAAACCGGAGTACCCGGAGGAAACCCCGAGGCACGGGGAGAGCATGCAAACTCCACACACACAAGGTGGAGGCGGGAATTGAACCCCCAACCCTGGAGGTGTGAGGCGAACGTGCTAACCACTAAGCCACCGTGCCCCACCTCCGGTTTTCACAATATCCTCCAAAATTAATTAAGGAACTAAGAAAGAACTAAAGCTTGATGGATTACTGTTGAGTTGTGACCTAATAACGATGTGATGTGCAGAACTCAGCTGTGATATAAATGTTTCGAGTGGATCAGAACTAGCCGTCATATTCGCGCGCCTGTATTTCTGACGGCCGAGGCCTGTTAGCAATTTAAAAATTCAGATGATGCTCAGATGTGTGATTTCAATGGTTATAGTCGTTTTCTATCCCATTATTTCTATCCCATATTAAATATGCATTTTTCATTACAGATCCATTCCCAATACCATATGGACATTTTGGCGTGAAGCTAACGAACGTCAGCTAATAAGATATTGGAACGGCCCTTAAGATGGCGTCCAAGTTTTCTCGCCTCGTTGATGTCCTTCTTTCTAAGCAAGACGTGGCAGTAAAGAAGTCCCTACGTTCCCATTCCTTTACGTCCTTTTCAGTATGCTTGTCTGGTGTGAGGAGCTGCTCATGTGTATAATCCCTCTGTACACACTGTTTGATGGGATGTTCATTAGCAGGCTGCGTAGTGACCATCTGTAGACACACATACAGACTCATTACACTCACACCCATGCCTCTGTAATCCTCTGAGACTGTGTTCTCTAATTAACTCCAGTACATGCTCTAATAGGGCTGGGAGCTTTCTGATAAGGGAAGTAATTGAAAGGCTAGATCCAGAGCAGGAGTGTCAAGAGGACCGTTTAGAGGATGTGTATTTTTGGAGCTCGGAGCTCAGAGAAAGTGTTGAATTTTGGTCGGGGTTTGAGTGTTTTCTGGGTCTAAAACAGCTGTTTATATTTTCTGAGAGAAATATGACAGCAAACAGCGATGGATAGGTTTCATGGAGTTGTGTGCAATAGTTTTTGCGTTCCCTGTGCTTTTTAAATAGACCAAAAAAACAATACTAAAATATAAAAAAAAATAATTCTAAAATATAAAAAAATAATAGTAAAACCATAAATAATAAAACCATAAATAATAATAATAAAAAAATCGAGAAGTGATGGACATTTTGAACTCTTTTGCTTTATAGATCTGAATTAAAAGAAAACGATTTGCCAAAAAAAAATCTCACGGGTTTAAGAGTTCAAACCGGAATGGTACAAAGAATCAAATACTAGGTGAAAATTACAAATTATAAGATTCAAAAGATGTTAAGAGAACACAAAAGACATAACAGTGCAGAGGATATCCATTGGTGGACCTTGGTCCAGATGAGGAAACGGTAAAGTTTTTTCAGTGGAGTGAACAGAAAATGCAAACTGGAAAAAAAAATCATAATTCATTGACTCTAGGTTTTTAAATATGTTTCATATTGGTTTCGGGAAACATTTTATAAAAGCATTTATCTGAAGGCAGCCGAAAGAGAAGCGTGGGGAATTATTTTGCCTTGCTGACTATATGTATTATATGAAATTGAAACAAAAAAGACTAAATTAAAAACAAATCATAATGTATAAAATTGCCCTTATCCTCTTATTTTAAAAAAAAATTTAAAACATTTTACGGATTCTGTAAGGGGGGATGTAAACTTCTAAAGTCTACCTGGAAAATAATTAATAGCTAAGCTTTAAAAGTTTTTTTCACCGTTCACCATAGTCGCTTGTGTTGTGCAGAATTTTTTTGTAGCTGATAAAATCCTCTTGCAATTATTATTATTATGATTATTATTGAAGCACAAATTTAACATTGGGCCTCTGAAGGTGTATATATACTGATGTGACGTACGGTTAAGTACGCTGACCCATACTCAGAATTCGTTCTCTGCATTTGACCCATCCAAAGTGCACACACACAGCAGTGAACACATACACACCGTGAACACACACCCGGAGCAGTGGGCAGCCATTTATGCTGCGGCGCCCGGGGAGCAGTTGGGGGGGTTCGGTGCCTTGCACAAGGCACCTCAGTCGTGGCCGGCCCGAGAGTATATATTAAAAAAAAATTCAGAATTATTTACAAGATTTAGTATTTGGTATTCGTGTAAATCCAGCTTATATGTGTACATATGTCTTACTCTGAGAGATGGTGGGATCAGTGGAGAAGTTCTGGTAGATCTGATGAAGTGAGGTGCTGTGGGAGGAGTGGTAAGAGCTTTGAGGTAAGATGGTGCTGGTCCATTTTTGGCTTTGTAGACAAGTATCAGTGTTTTAAATCTGATGTGTTCGGCTACCGGAAGCCAGTGGGGTGGTGTGTGAAAACTTTTGGATCATCTGTCTCTTAACTGAACAAGCACCTGATCAGACTGTGTGAAGAAAGAGTAGATAAGAGTGTGTGACTTGCTTTTCTAAAAGAACCAAAGAAATGAGCAGGAGTTAGTGTTGTAATGTATATAATGGTAGCTGACAGGTTGCGATGGCTGAGCTGCGTTATTGGAGGATTAAAGAGAGTTTTTATGGCATTATATTTAGGTCTGTACTGGACAAATAACGGTCTTTACGACTTCATAAAAAGATTCATAAACTACGTGTCGACTCAATGTGCTTGAATAGAATTTCGTAGCTTCTGCGAAAAAAATGCAGTCTTTGTTATAAAGAGATAAGATAAACATCTCTACACTTCAGACATAATCGATAGTGCACTCTGTTTATATTTCTATCTACATTCACATGCTTTAAAGTATCATTGTATGTCCTGGGTGAGCTCAGTACCTCCAGATGGAGACTCTCAGATCTCAGATCAGTGAGATATCGGTTTGGAAGGCAGTCCTGAGATGAGATTGTCAGTGGTGTCTCTGTCCCAGGACCAGCGTTATTGACATGATCCCTTCAAGAGCTTCTTTAATCCTCAGTGGTTCAGAGTAGTGTCTCTTATCTTGGTGATGCACAAAGACCTCTCTACTCAGCTTATTTAAAGCAGGACTGTCACGGACAGCTCTGAACTGGAGGGCGGGATGTGTGTGTGTGTGTGTGTGTGTGTGTGTGTGTGTGTGTGTGTGTGTGTGTGTGTGTGTGTGTGTGTGTGTGTGTGTGTGTGTTTGTCTGTCAACCTGTAGATGAGTCTTTTGGAAACAGAATTTTCCACAGGGATAGGGTGAAGTGTGTGTGTGTGTGTGTGTGTGTGTGTGTGTGTGTGTGTGTGTGTGTGTGTGTGTGTGTGTGTGTGTGTGCAGAAAAAATGACCATATTTTCGTGTGTGTGATTCAAAGTTGGTGCTCTCAGTTTTTACCCACATTATTGTCTGCTCGCACGCACGTGTGTGTGTGTGTGTGTGTGTGTGTGTGTGTGTGTGTGTGTGTGTGTGTGTGATTGAGTTGTCCACGCTCTGCTGCCACTGCAGCCTCCTTAAATGCTGCCTCACATCCCCTTTGATGAGGCCGCTGGATCGATATCATGCTGAACTACCAAACACCTGCTTCCTAATGAGAGAAGAAAAGAAAAGAGATAGAGAGAGAGAAGGAGTGAAACACAAATTTACCGCTGATTATAGATTTTTTATCCACGAGTCTCTCGCTTGTCTCTGAATACAATCAAGAGGTTTAAAATGCTGCTCTGAAATGTGGGAGAAAATGTGAAAATTGTTCTTGAGGTTTTAAGGCTCTGAACTCTACAAGAAACAAAGAGTTAATATACAGAGTTAATGTGGGGTAGCATGTTGGGGGTGGGATACAGAGTTAATGTGGGGTAGCATGTTGGGGGTGGGATACAGAGTTAATGTGGGGTAGCATGTTGGGGGTGGGATACAGAGTTAATGTGGGGTAGCATGTTGGGGGTGGGATACAGAGTTAATGTGGGGTAGCAAGTTGGGGGTGGGATACAGAGTTAATGTGGGGTAGCATGTTGGGGGTGGGATACAGAGTTAATGTGGGGTAGCAAGTTGGGGGTGGGATACAGAGTTAATGTGGGGTAGCAAATTGGGGGTGGGATACAGAGTTAATGTGGGGTAGCAAGTTGGGGGTGGGATACAGAGTTAATGAGAGGTAGCATGTTGGGGTGGGATACAGAGTTAATGTGGGGTAGCAAGTTGGGGGTGGGATACAGAGTTAATGTGGGGTAGCATGTTGGGGGTGGGGTACAGAGTTAATGTGGGGTACAGAGTTAATGTGGGGTACAGAGTTAATGTGGGGTACAGAGTTAATGTGGGGTAGCATGTTGGGGGTGGGGTACAGAGTTAATGTGGGGTACAGAGTTAATGTGGGGTAGCATGTTGGGGGTGGGGTACAGAGTTAATGTGGGGTACAGAGTTAATGTGGGGTACAGAGTTAATGTGGGGTTGCCAGATTCCAATATTCCAATACACCTTTTCACCTTTTCCAAATAATACCATGAGTCGTTCTTCATGTCTTTGAAATGTAACTTCAGCTGTTTTTATACTTTAAATAGTTTATTATTTAAAAACTGCAAAACTAACAGATAAATTAGACTATTTATTAACTGGTCCCTTTTTTCTTGTTTATAAAGAACTTCATTATCTTTCACTGTATGATGTTAATTATCATATCTGTTTGTTTCTTCTTAAAGAAAGTCCAGTGCTCTTTTATAACTCCATGTAAACTAATTGTTGTTCATATACAGTACATGTGGCTAGCGGTTCTGTTATGAAGGAGAGACGAACATACTCCGCAGCCTCGTGAATGACTAAGTATGGTCAATGTAGGTACGACATGAAGCTTCTAGAAGCTTCAATGAATTCAATAAATATGTGAATAGTAAAAAAAATACATTTTAATTTCTGATTAGCTAAAAACTGTGCATATCCAGGCCTTGCAGAATAGCCCAGAAATTTACAGATCAAAGTGATGATTATTAAAAAAAAAAAAAAAAAAGAAATCTCGGCTGTTTCGGGTGTTTTGAAGGTCTCGTCCAGTCTGTCGGAAAACAAGAGGGAATTTCACTCCACAGTCCCAATAGGGTGTTGAACATTGTACTGAATGCACGCTAATGAGAAACCGCCTCTGCAGGATAGTCAGGGAGTACGTTGTACCCTCTGCCCTTCTAACACAATGTCGCTTTGTCACGACTGAGACGAAGGGTACATTTTTTTTTTCTTTTAACCCGCCGATGATAATACGCGCTTTCTGACCCACAGCTAGCTCCGGCTTCAGTGACCTATAGGTCCGATTCGCATTAGTCACTGCCGAAGCCTTCAGTGATCACACGAGATAAATGCTTCGGGTTGACTTTTCTCCTTTTCTTTACTTTTTTCTTTCAAATTTCTACGAATTTCAGAGGGACGTCGTGACCTAATGGTTAGAGGGTCTGTCTCGTAACCCTAAGGTTGTGGGTTCGAGTCTCGGGCTGGCCACGACTGAGGTGCCCTTGAGCAAGGCACCGAACCCCCCAACTGCTCCCCCTGACTCCACAGCATAAATGGCTGCCCACTGCTCCGGGTGCGTGTTTGCGATGTGTGTGTGTGTGTGTTTACTGCTGTGTGTGTGCACTTTGGATGAGTTAAATGCAGAGAACGTATTCTGAGTACAGGTCACCGTACTTAGCCGTATGTCACGTCACTTCACATTTTTAACTAGCATGAAGAAGGTGTTCGCAGCACGCAGGCTAGTCTATGTGAGATTTCAAACTCTTCTACTTCATACTGGAGTGTACGGCGTATTTGCTGACCTTGAAGCAAGGGTATCCAAACATATCTAGGGAGAGCTTTAGATTCTTAATCAAATATCATTAAAGATTTGTAAATAGTCTCTGCAATTTAAAATGCGTCATATGTACTGTGGCTTGTCTCAAGGGTTGAGCTTTGAAAGGTAAATTTTTCATATTGTTACACTTTTTGATTAAACTTAAATCAATGCAGGATGGTGGCTTAGTGGTAATCACGTTTGCCTCACACCTCCAGGGTTGGGGGTTCGATTCCTGCCTCCGCCTTGTGTGTGTGGAGTTTGCATGTTCTCCCCGTGCCTCGGGGGTTCCCTCCGGGTACTCCGGTTTCCTCCCCCGGTCCAAAGACATGCATGGTAGGTTGATTGGCATCTCTGGGAAATTGTCCGTAGTGTGTGTGTGTGTGTGAGTGAATGAGAGTGTGTGTGTGCCCTGTGATGGGTTGGCACTCCGTCCAGGGTGTATCCTGCCTCGATACCCCATGACGCCTGAGATAGGCACAGGCTCCCCGTGACCCGAGAAGTTCGGATAAGCGGTAGAAAATGAATGAGTGAGTGAGTGAGTAATGCAGGATGGTAAACAAGTTAGAAAGCTGAAAATCCAGAAAAGGACCAGTCTCTTTGTCTCTTATAGTAAAAAAAAAAATTGTTTAGCATGATTGACAGCTAACACAGAGCAAGCCCCACCCATCCAGAAAACGACCCTTGCCCCTGGAGTCTGTGGTACCGTCAGGATTCGGCTTGTGAAAAAAAATATTATCCATATCCGTATTTCTATCTAGTTAGACCACGTTATAAATATCGCATTCGTATTCTAATCCACACACTGCGGCACGGGCTTAATGGCCGCACATGTCATTTTGTCTGCTTGTGTTGAATGAATGATTTCTTTAAACAATTCAATTAGTAAATTGTAAAACAATTTCAATTAGTAATGCCTAAAATGTCCAACCCTGATGCTGAAAGTGTAGTACTGGCAAAGGTCCAGGAGAAATGATCAGTAGGTCCTGCACATTTCATACACATGGACATTGTGCAACAAAAACACGAAGAGCATCAATGCTGCAGTGAAACAGAAAAAAAACGGATGACCACATCCAAAAGTGTTTCATCTTAGCTTTAAAACTGACTAAATCGTGTCGTGTCTTCTTTTCTCCACATGAGCCTAGATTTTTGTCATTTACTCAAGACTTGACTCGTCTTGGCAGTCCGCAGCTCAGAGAGCACGCCGGGGCAGCTGAGCTTTTTATTTACGCTCGTGTCCTTGGACGGATAATCTGACAATTAAACAACAAATCTCTTTGTAAAAAGGATAACGTTCTAGCTTTTCTTCTCCTTCTCTGTTTTCTGCATGGCTTTGACCTCGCTCTGCTTACAGCAACACACACACACACACACACACACACACGCTCACATGCTCAACTCACTGCTCAGGGCAAGAAGAAAAATGTAAGAGATCACACAAATAGAATTGGGACATCAGGGCTCAGGTGTGTTATATTGGTCATTAACTCTCAAGCTCAAACCCAAGCACTTTTTTTTTTCTTTTCATAATATAGACCTTTGTTAAACCTCACCTGCTACTCCAGGTGACCAGGGGGGTACATGAGGGTAATCAAGAACAGTGAATGACAGAGAGAGAACGAGAATGAACTAAAGTTACATGATGACCATTTTTTCCGGTCTGGTTTGAGATTCTACCAATTCAGTAAACTTCTTAATATTATTTGATTAGGTAGGTTGAGGTTACCATTAGCAACGGTTCTCGAAGTGAAAGGATGTGGGGATGTGGTAGCCTAGTGGTTAAGGTGTTGGGCTCTAAATCGGAAGGTTGTGAGTTTGATTCCTACGTCCACCAAGCTGCCACTGCTGAGCCCTTAAGCAAGGCCCTTAACCTTCAATTGCTCTGTGGTATAAAAATGAGATAAAAAAAAAAAAAAAGTAAGACGCTCTGGATAAGGGTGTCTGCTAAATGCTGTAAATGTAAATGAAAGGTCTGGGATTTTATCACTGAGTTCCAGGTGTGTGAAACTCACCTGTATATTAAAATGATTGTAATTACCACGGAGTTCTCATACAATAATACACAATGCTACGTGTTTTTACAGTAATGTACTGGCAACTTGGCTTTAACAACTAGGGAAGTAGTGTAATATCCTAATGTTGTGTAAAATAACACAGTACACACGCTCATGCAAGGTAGTCCTGGAAAATTTGAACACGCAACCTTCGAATCTGTGACTAAACGTTTGTACTGAATCATTGCGACCTAGTTATGGCTCAGGGTTTAAGGGTTTAAATCACATCAGTCGGTTTGGGATCGGAGCGTTCTGTTACTCAAATAAATCGACGAAAAGTATATTAAAAAAAAATGGTGTTGAAATGAATTTCAGGTGGTTGAAGGACCTGATTTCATTGTATAGTTCCCTGGCTGCAGAATGTTCTGGAACCTCTGGGCTATTGGGGATCGTTTTGGTTTGCTATGTAGTGTTCGGGTTCGATAAAAGGTTATAACAGTAGCCACAATGAAAAAAAAAAAATGTTCTCATTCGATCTTCTTTTAAAAACTATGAAATACACACAGTAAGCATCGTTACTTTGGATCGTCTCGTAAATATTGGCACCCCAAAACCCCTGCCATAATAACAAGTCCCATTTTTTTTAATGACCGTTAATAGTCACCCGAACTAAATGAAACGGGCATAAAAAGGTCCTAGAAGTCAAGAAGACTAACATGAAATACAGTCTCCATTACATGGCGAGAGCTTTTGTTTCTCTTTCCACTCCGCTCTTATCTTCCACCGTGTCCTTGCCCCTGATGGCTGCCTGCCTAATGAGGATTGGTGCCGTTTTAAACATGAAATTGGAATCCCAGCTGAGAGCAATCGATATGCTTCCATTATCTCTCCATGTAATGATGCACACACTCTTCCTCAATCCTCTCCTACAAACACACACACACACACACACACACACCACTTGTCTCAGCACATTTCCTGATTTCTGATATTAGCAGCAAGGAAGTTTATGAAGTATTGGTTCCCTAGGGTTTCTCAGTATGCTCACCTTACACTTTTTGGGAATTGAGACACTATCCTATGAACCTCTGCTCTTGATCAGAAAATATTGGTATATATATATATATATATATATATATATATATATATATATATATATATATATATATATATATATATATATATATATATAAATATATATATATATATAGTATGCATTTTATATCTTTAGCTGTATATATGTTGTTTACTGTAACTGTATATGGTCACGGTGAAAAATCTCAACCATCTAGATGAAAATATCCGGAAGTGAAATCTGAAATTCAGATCTGGTTGTCTATTGATCCCAAACCTCAAATGTTTACAGTGTGTAGCTAAAAATAACACAGAACCCGACCTTGCGAGATGGTGTATGGTGTGTGTACATCATGTAGCACATCATCATCCGGTATATATTTCGTGTTTGTAATAGGTCACTGTTAGACGTCAGTCTTCGGTCGTTTCTTTAACGTCTTTCTTTTTTCCTCCACTTACTTTTGCTATTCTTTCTAAGGTGAGGTGCTTACCACCCGCTCGCTCTATTATGGTTTCCCAGACTGTCAAAAAGTATTGTACCGTCATGAAGTGGATGGTGAAGTCGGGAGAGAGAGAAAAGAAAACTGTGCTGTAGAAAAGTAAGGAAAGATTTTCTTCTACCGGTTTTGAATAACAAGCAACAAGCAAAAGAAATAAAACATGGCGTAAGACACGGGGCTTTGCTGTTATAGGAGAGTGATGAGAAAAATGATCTCATTCAAAACAGATGTTGTGGTGTGAAGCACCACAAGGAAACTAAAATGTAGCCGCGAACGAATAACTGATGATTAATCATTAATAGGTCATTGTAACAGATGGCTGATGTCATGTCAGCAGTCACTGTATGTGCCCAGTTCAGCTCCGGTTATTACAACCAGAGGCATGTGTTGCTCATGTGTTTCACTTGGCACCATAAATTCCTGCTGCTCTCCGTGAGAAAGTGGTTATAAAGAACGATTGGAGAGATCCATAAGCGTGTCACGAAAAAAAACAAAACAAAGGCTGCCAGCATCATGTGCCATCCCTGATCACATGATGCTGTTCTGGCAAAGAAGGCTGGCTCGGCTCCAAAACGGGACATATGACTGGGAGAGTGCCTCATATTTACTGAAATGACTAATTAAAAACATATATTCTAATTGCTTCCTTGTTCATAAGCAAATACGTCTGTTGCTGTTCTGTATCAAGGTCATGAATTTGAGGATGTCGTTTGTGCTGGTACGCTGCGCAAACGGGTGTGCGGTTCTGCTCCAATTCACGAGGCACAGAAGAGCGGCCATGGAGCTTTCAAGAAGTTGTCATGGTAATTGCACTAAGCTCCATCCTGAAAGACTACAACCTCCACTATGGGAACCCTGATGGATAAAGGTTTGTAAAGTTTAAAATAAAACATAATAATAATAATAATAATAATAATAATAATAATAATAATAATAATAATAATAATAAAAAAATATTATAATTAATAATTTGTTTTTTTATAAATAAATAGACCGACCGACAGACAGACAGACAGACAGACAGACAGACAGACAGACATAGATAGATAGCTAGATAGATAGCTAGATAGATAGCTAGATAGATAGCTAGATAGATAGCTAGATAGATAGATAGATAGATAGATAGATAGATAGATTTACACAGATAGATTGACACAGATAGATAGACCAACAGACAGACAGACAGACAGACAGACAGATAGATAGATAGATAGATAGATAGTCTATCTATCTATCTATCTATCTATCTATCTATCTATCTATCTATCTATCTATCTATCTATCTATCTATCTATCTATCTATCTATCTAACAGACTGATAGATAGATAGATCGATAGATGGATTGACAGATAGACAGACAGGTAGATAGATAGATAGATAGATAGATAGATAGATAGATAGATAGATAGATAGATAGATAGATAGATAGATAGATAGATAGATAGATAGATAGATAGAATTCAGAAAGCATTATTCTTTCTATTTTTAACTGTTGCATAATCATAACAAATAAAGAAAAAATGTGATTTAAAGAGAATTACAGCTGTTTGTAAAGAAACAGCTGATGTACATACTGTATAGGCAAAAAGTGTGACTTTTTAGCAAAAAAAAGTGCTTTGCTTGGGGGAGTTTACTCTAGTCATCTCAGTCATCTCACATAGACTCAGACACTGATTCAGGCTCTGCCTCTTATTTGCTAAGACTGATGGGAACCTCATCAGATTCTGCTGGTAGTCCAGCATCAGCAACATGAAGACCGGAGTGTATTCCAGGAGGACGGCACAGTAGCCGCAATGAATTCATCACAGACTTGTTATAGATGCCTTGATCTAACTAAAGCAGGATCCTCCACACTACATGTCTAAATCACAGTTCAGTTTGTAGTTCATTTAACCAAGCATGGTACAATTGGGTAACAATTAGATGATGGTTTTCTACACGACCCACAAACCACTAGTGCTCAAACTTTGATGCTAATCACACCATCATCATCACCATCAACATAGCCAAGCAGAGTCTCTAACATATATCTGACATATAAAGGCTTCTTCTACTTCTTCTTCTTCTTCATACCTGCATTGCATCCTGAAACTTTGAATCCAATGCTTTCTGTCATCACTACGTTAACGTCTGATTCCTGACTAATATAAAAATGGTAAGAAAAAATGGTGCTCTTCTGTTTTTGGGACTAAAACCAGACTGTTATCATATATAACGCTTAAGGTTGATTTTCTGCACTAAAACCTACTTACACAACAGTAAGGTGTAAGAATGAGACTCGCCATATAACAGGAGCTCACAAACAGAATATGGAGAATGATTAGCTAAAACACGCCGCCTGGTGGCCACAGACAGCACAGGACTTATTTGATTTATATATTTATTTTTTTTAGACAACACACTAGAGGAAATTGATGAGATGGAGTTGGACGGAAAAGTGGAAAAGTGGAGGTCTGACAGAGATAGTGATTTTTTCCTACCATAACCAACCGACTTTCTTATTTAATTGATCCTCGGGGAACCGGCGCGATTTCTCCAAGAGCCGCGCGCCTTTAATTGGCTCTCGAGCTCAACTCAGGCAAACAATTAAATCACCGAAAGCTCGCGCGCGGACAGCAATTATTTTTTTTTTTTACTTACACACACACATAGACACACACATATACATACACACACAGACACATACACACACTCACTCATATAAACACACACACACACACACACACGAAGCAGCTAACTAAAGTGAAAAAGACGGTCCGTGACGGTTTTCCCACTTCAGCAACCTGTTCCGAAAAAAAAAAAAAATAAATAGAAGACGTTTCTGGCGCCCGCCTCCTTCCTCGCGCACTCACTCACTCCGTCTGCCCGCGCGCGCACACACACACACGCACGATCGCACACACACACACACTCACTCTGTAGCCAACGGAGCGGTAACGCAGTCGCTCCTTCAAGACTCGCAGAGAATCTTAATGTCCAGCGAGTCGCGTAAATAACGCCGAAGACCAGCGCGAGCCCGAAAACAATCCGTCTTCGTCTACAGTATCATCACCACTGCGGGGAAAAGAAGAAGAAAACTCATCACGGAGTCGCTGTGATGTGGATGTGACATGCTGGGTGTGTCGTATGAACATCATAATAAGAATAACCGGGGAAAAAACACAAAAAAACTTTGCGGAAAGAAATGTCTCGGAATCCGGTGTTGCTTTGTTTTTGTGCGCACGAGCGCGTGCCAAGGAGCGTGTTGACATCAGCGCGCGCTGGACTGCGCACCGACCCGGAGATCTGAGTTCCTCTTCACTGCTTGCTTTTGCTGTTGAAAGTGGATTTATTTATCTATTTATTTATATCTATTTTTTATTTTCTTCGCGTCGCTTTATTTAAATCGACTTTTGTACGTTGACTAAACTGGAAGCGTCGCTCGGAGCTCCCACACCGGAAAAAGGTTTGTTTTAATTTACTAATATTTACGATTCAAGTTCGAAAACTGTCACAGAAATGGACTTTTTTGTTCCTCGTGCACACCGAACAGCTCACGAGCGCAAAGAACAAAATAACCCGATAAGTAAAATATCTTTATTTGTATACAGACCTATTACAAACCTGTTATTTCCGTTACACGTAGAAATGTTCAGGAAACCGATACCGGTGGCAACGGGACGCGCGGTGGAAGCCGTCTGAGTGGCAGACAGGTCCTGGGGAAAAGCATGGCGCGCGCGCGGTGCTGTAATCGCTCATAGTCGAAGTTTACAACGTTGCCTTTAATGCACGTATTATTTATAATCTTTCTTACAAAAAAAAGTAATAATAATAATGACTGTCAATTTGGACATTTTTTTAATCACCTCCCACGCGCCAACTTTGACATCCCTGCTTTCCTCATTGCACGAACCCCTCGTGCCATTTTATTAAATAATAAGCTTTTTTTTTTTTTTTTTTTTTTTTTTTTTTTTAATAGACAATGCATTCACAGGTTACTAACAGCTTCTGTAATCTTTTCGATAATCCGTGCATTCGAATGTGAGCACGCCCTTAAACTCTGCGGATAAAACTCAGGGGCTCTGCTGTATGTGTCCGCGCGCGCGCGCGCGTCTCTCTCTCTCTCTCTCTCTCTCTCTCTCTCTCTCTCTCTCTCTCTCTCTCTCACTCTTGTGTGCTTGTGGCTTCTCCTGCAGGTAATGAAGCATCGCAGCTGAACATGGAGCTTTTCTGGATTTTATTATTCGCCGTCCTGCAGCGCTACGCACGAGCACAAGGGGTTTACGGTAAGAACTTTTTGTCTGCGTAGTGCACGCGCGTAAAACGCACAAGGGAACGCTATAGGAATGGATGTTATAACGCGACATAGCCTAGAGGAAGTGATTTGAATCACGGCGATCCTGCTTCAGGAGGGTTTCTAACAGTCAGGTACAGCGCGTGCAGATTGTTTTTGCACGCATCTTAATCATGCAACAAGGTGTTACATCATACAGTTTACAATAAACTTGGGACTGATCTGGGAATAAGAAGATAAGTGAACCGGAACTGGTCCAAAGCGCACACCGGTGTAATTGTTTAATTAACCACTTAATCCAGCCGACCAATGGGAGAAAGTTTTCAATCAGTGCAGTTTGGAGAGAGAATCTGAGCCAAGTTGTGCGCGTGCATGCAGAGGGATTGGATTTACACACACTGTAAATGGTGCGAAACTTTGGCCTTTACTTTTGCAATGAGTCTTTACTTTGCATCTTTCAGTTAAATGCACCTTTTTTAATTTAAGAAAGCTTGAAGTTACCTGTAGGTTTACGTCACCCTGTACACCTGAGGGTTTCCCCCCAGTCTTAAGACTGAAACAGAACCATGTCTGTGTTTAGAAGTAGAAGAGGTTTTCCAAGCAGGAACATGGTTAAACCTTTTGATGTTAAAAGACCAGATATTCTTGATTTATTTTTATTCATCGTAAAAATCTGAATCCGAGAGAGATCAAGACGAATAATCCGGCATCACCTGTAGCTTATTTCAGATACGTACTATTTACCCAAACCTCTCCAAACAGTGTGATTAGCAAAAGACACTTAAAAAAAAAAAGAAGCTGTTAAAATTAGCAGCTGAACATATAGCAAGACTCGGAGTATAACGTACACGATGTCTGTCATTGAGTCGTCGAGTTTTTAGGATGTTGTAGATTATGGAGCTAAACTTTGGACACCGACCGCAATTAGCTAAGGAGCGTGTGCAGTGTCGAGCGCTGCTTAGCTAACATATCTTAAGTTGTTGTTTTTCTTGTTGTGGTCAGAAATGCGGTCAGTGTCTGACAGCTAGTGTGTACGATAAAGATATGAACACGCTCGGAGTGGAAGTTATAACACGGATGAAATTGACCGAATCAGGGTTCGGTCCTCATCAGTGACGTACAGTAAGCGTGCGATCAGTCATCCCGACTAAATATCATGACGTCGATCATCAAAGCACAACGTTTGTGAACTGAGATGAAATGAAGTGATCTGGGATTCAGGTGACTCTGATCCGTCGAGCGTATTCTGAAAGCGTGTGCCGTTTTAATTCGATTCCGTGAAGGAGCTTTGATGAAGGATGTGCAGGCATTAAATTGACCGTTTTCTATTGTTCTATGAACCTTCGAAGAGGATGGACGGCGTTTACGGCCGTTCCGTTCGCAGCTCGGCTTAATAAAGTGCTGCTAGGCTTGCCCCTTAATTTGCTTCTTAATTAATCAAGTAATTGGCCTCTAATGAGCCTAGTGGGCATTACTGCTCCCAAATGGATAGGTCATGCATCCATCAGCCTGGGGGACAAACTCCATGTCCTTGTCTGAGAGAGAGAGGGAGGGAGGGAGAAGGGAAAGAAAGCGAGGCTGTATCGTGTCTCTGATCTGATATGCGGGGGGGGGGGGGCTTTCTGGCATTGATTCAGATCAATGAAAGGCTCTTTTGCCTGATCACCTTTATCCTTCTATTCCGGTGTCTTCCACGATAACTCGGGCCCCGTCCATCCGCGGCTGACTCACTGAATGGTCTGATGATAGAAATCATATTCTGTGGCCTTCAGTGTCAGCGGTTGAATAGTGATAGGGGATTTTGGACTGACAGTTAAACAGTGATGTTAAACAGCGCTCTCTTCCACCACCACCATCATCATCATCATCATCATCATCATCATCACATGAAGTGAGGAATATCTTTTGAGTGCTCCGGTACAACCAGGAGAAAATCAAAGGCAAAGATGGTTTTATTTATTCCTTTAAAACAAAATTAGCCAATATTCAGCAGCACTGTGGAGGAACAGTATAGCTGTAGGGTATGGGGTTTCGATCCAGAGATCTGGTCTCCTGTCTGTGTGTGTGTGTGTGTGTGTGTGTGTGTGTGTGTGTGTATGTGTTTCTTCTGCTTTTTACCTATCTGACAAAAACTCATCATTGCATTTTGGAAGTTTCCTGTAAGGAAGTTCAGAAAGGAAATGAGGAAAGTAAGGAAGTAAGAAACCTCATGTTCACCTAATGAGACGTTCTTGCTGGAGAAGCAGTCGCCTTTAAGAGACTTCGGTCAGTTGAAAGCGACTTAGAAGTAAGAATGACGCATGTCTGACATTTATTAGGCATTTAGTTAAGAAAAATGATTATGGGACTGGTGGAGCTTCTCACTCCTTGGTTGTTTGAGAGCTTTTTTACAAACCTTCTTAAAGATGGCAGATGTTTGTTGATTTCCAGGTCCCAGGCTGTAGAATGCAGGATCCAGGAAGTCACCGAGGGCCCAAATTGCACTCTGAGTCCAAAGTGTGCGTACGTTCTTAGCATGACATCATCCACGAATTAAAAAAAAAAAAAAAAAAAAACGAAAACCACGGTATATTTATTATATCCATCCTTTTATAAAACTCGACTGTCTTTCTATTCCTCGCTTGTTCCCGGTCTCCCTTGTGGTCTCTTTTCTTCCCGAACCGTCATCGCGCTCGAAATCGAATTTCCCCTCGAAAATCTCCGAAGTCATCGAAAGCGTAGGCTTAGACAGAAAGAAAACACCCCAGGACTTAATCAAGGAACGTACTCCCGTGATCAGCGTCTCATATTCCCTCGCTTTGTTCTTTTCATGCTACTTTTCATTTTGTAACAGGTGTTTTCTAGCGCTCACGACGTGTGCTTTTAATTTTTGCAGCCGTTACAAGTCAGTTATTTATACAGAGCTTTCAAAATGGAACGGATTCTTACTTCTCTTTCATCGCCAACCCACGTTTTATTCGCTGGCTTAGTCTGATGGCTTCTTAATAGAGCTTAATATCTACCTAGAGTTCCACATCTTCTCCACGCATGTCTTGTGGGTTTCGACTAGGTCCTCGAGAGTCCTGTTACCTCCAAAAAAAACCCAAATAACATACTTCTAGGTGTACTGGTGACTCTAAATTGCCCCTCAGTGTGACTGTGTGTGTGTGTGTGTGTGTGTGTGTATGTGTGACGTAAAGCGATGAGCACCTATGTGGAGTCTATTCCCGCCTCACACACAGTTTTTCCAGGATCAGCTTGTCAGGATGAAGCAGATCAGGATCTGGATCAGTTGTAGCCTGTAATCTTGGAGCTTCTACCGTAGTTCATTTAACCCCGAGTGGTCCGTATTTAGCTTGGGTTTCTGCGTGTATTTTCTCTCCGTCTAAAAGCACGCTCTCGCTTCCTTTTCAAGGCGGAACAAAAAACCGAGGCGCGCTTTCAAGTCGGTAACCTTTTAAAAGAAGGTTCGCAGGAGAAAGGCCACCGCTGAGGTTTTAGCTAGTGATGAGTGGTTACCAACAAGTGCTGACCTTTTCATTGAACCCTGGTTAAAGCGAATCCTTTCTTGCGCTCAAGACCGGCTGGCATTATGGAATGGAACAGCATTGTGTGTGTGTGTGTGTGTGTGTGTGTGTAGAAGAACAGTTGGCATGCTATGACTAATGCATGAGGATGAGCGAGCCACATAAACTATACACACGTTCCTTTCTCTCCTCATTCTCTCACATTCTCACTCTCACTTACTCATTCTTAATTCCCAGCCGTTCATCTCACGTCCTCATCGCTCGCTTGTTTTCATGTAATTAGTTTTTCCGTGCCAAGCTTCTCTCCTTTACGCTCGCCCTCGTATCTTATCGTCCTTTTTTCCATTCGAATCGCGTCCACGTGCTCTCGCGCTCGCGCTCTACTCTCACGCTGGTGGAAGGACAGCGTGTGCTCACTGTGTTCTCTAGCACAGGTGGGATCTAATATTTTTGGATAGCTTTATAATTGACCAAAACCGTAGGGAAGCACTGCGCTGCTTTCAGCTGTGGACTGACAGAAAGCAGGTTTCCACTACACCAGGCTTCAATTACTCTGGGTAATTTAAAACAGCTAAAAGTTGATGAGCTGGAACACTCTTAGCACTACTGCAGCGCTCTTCTGGATCGTTCCGCTTTGTCGAAAGCTTTGCTCAATAACTCCAGCGTAGATTGGCAGATTAAAATAGAAACTTCTTCACAAAATTCCCGCATCTCGCCATGCCTTGCTTACGAAACGCTTTCTATCGACCCGACATCTCTTAACGGTACAGTTACCATCTAGATCCCCGTGTAGAACTTGACAAAGTACAGACGAAACCGTCCCGAAGTACCAAATAATAATTACGAGTCAGAAGAATGAATTAGATGCATTTAAACATACTCAGGAAAGCTAAACAATCGAGACGTTTGGTCAATCTGCTAAAAAAAAAAAAAAAAATGAAGACACAAGGGACAATTTGTCTCTTCAACTGTTTATGCAGCATTAGCAATGAAAACAGAACTTGGTAGCAAACTAGCCAAACTTTATAGCTATGAATTTGAATGAATGCAAACTCCCTCGCTCTTTCTCTCTCTCTCTCTCTCTCTCTCTCTCTCTCTCACTCACACACACACAATCTGGCAAATTTTACCAAAAAAGTTACAGAAAACTTTAACAAACCTAACTAGCATATTTGCCAACTGAAAGCTAACTTGGGGAAAAAACAATAACAAGTGAAACCAGAACCAGAGACCCGCTTGCTTTGCATGATAACTTATTAAATTAACGAGGACTTGTTCAACTCAAAGTGAAATTGTAAACAGTAATACGTCATTTGGGATACGGCTTCTGTTAGACTTGAAAGTCTCCTCGTTTTTGTCCTACGCTTAGTGTCCATACCATCGACCGTTGAATGGTTACTATGGAAACGGGGTAGGCTTGGGAAGCAGGCATCACCAGCGGCATTCACTAAATTCCAGGTCTTTCGTTACCATGACATAAAGTGGGCGTGTTTCCGGGGGTCTCGGAAAAACGCCCTCTTTCAAAAAAAACAAACAAACAGCATACTACGAAGGACAAAACAGTCATACAGGTAGATTTATTTTAGAAAACAAATAAACAACCAAAAACTATGGTTAGGATTAGATGATCAAATAGGCCACGCCTACTTAATGATGCAATATCTGTTACGCTGCTCTGAAATCTCTGGAAATAAGTGCCTGCCCGTCTCCAGCATCGCGTTTGTATAAACCTAGCATTATTGCGTTACGATCGAATTACTGCACGTGTATAAATCACGACGCCCTTGTTCGGTTTATCTCCCTAAAAGACCTTTCAGTTTTATGAACTCATTTGTTTAACGTCTCGAACGAACGCAATCCAGAACGAGAAATCCGTAAATGAAGACATGCATTAATAGTTATTCTTTATTTAATTAAGGCAATATAATTGAATTCCCTTTCAAAAGAAGAGTACAAGAAGAGTGCGTAGTAGCCGAGACTCCGCAGTGGCTGAGCTGTATTATTAGAACATTGTTGTTTTCCAGCCCTCTTTTTGCTTTTACGGAGTTTTGTACAGTTTTGTACAGGACTCGTTTCAGCGCAGTAAAGTTTGTAGACGGAGACAGGGTCGCTAGTCGGCGAGCCCAAACATGCGAGGTGAGAGACAATAGATATGATATAGTGTGCTTGTGTGTGTGTGTGTGTGTGAAAGAGAGAGAGGTGTTGCTTTCGAATGAGTGTTTTGATGTGTTTCCGCCGCAAGCAGACATTTCTGTTCAGCAGGGAAAAGCACACAGATGTCTTTGAGAACACAAGCCTTGGGTGCTTTCCAAGCTCCTGTGTTGTGTTTTCTGCTTAATAATACCACCGAGAAGAAGAATGCTGTTTATATCATTAAGCATTATTAATACAGGTTAAAGCCATGTTTTCTGACAGGAAATACACTCGGAGGCGTCACATTTTGTCCGTAATTTCCCCCCCTTCTCTACCCCCACCCCCCGACGATCCTCCATTTCTTTTCTGTGTTGCTTTCTTGCTGCTCGACTCCGTATCAACACAACCTGTTCCAAAGCTGTCTGCATTATTAATGCTTTCCTGTCACTTTTTGACTAGAACTGGGGCACGGTTGTAGACCAGACGTAGGAAGGCGCTTGAGCGTCGGTTCAGATTTAATTTTCATCACGGTCGAGAGAAGTGTGTGAGAAAACAGTCACAGCTTTAACTTGTGAGCAAAAAAATTCCCAGCGCTCGCAAACTTGTTCACATGGATAAACATGGGCGTAATGTTAAACTACACAGAGACACATCTGAGTGTCATGTGCACAAGAGTAGAAGCTAAGATCAAACTGCTAAATGATTCACTTAGTGGAAGAGGTATATGTGTGTTAGCTTGGGAAACGTTCCTCTTGGACGTTCCTCTTGGAAACCTCAGCCGTACAAACGCCGTAGAGGTTCCCCATAACACCATAGTTTAGTCATAAAGCAATATTTTAAAACAGTTTTCTCCATTTCACTTTTAAAATGCTAGAATGGGTGCTCGAGATTAAAGCTAAATAAAAATATTTCATGGTCAGAACTGAACTTAATAGAAAATGATTTTCTGAGAATTTCACACATGAACGGCGTTCCCAGGCCAACACACACACACACACACACACACACACACACACACACACACACACACACACACACACAGTATGTGGTGAGAACTAGAGTACTAACTTACATTTACACATACAGTGACTCACAGTAACAAAACGACCAGTGGGCGTGTCCAAATTTCCCTCCAGAAGGGTTCATTTAAGCTGCTAATTACATCACCCACTGATAAATATTGTTCCCATGGCAACAAGTACTAGAAATCTTGTAGATTGTGACTCGCAGTAACAAAACGACCAGTGGGCGTGTCCAAATTTCCCTCCATAACGGTTGATTTAAGCTGCTAATTACATCACTCACTGATAATGTTCCCATGGCAACCAGTACTAGAAATCTTGTAGATTGTGACTCGCAGTAACAAAACGACCAGTGGGCGTGTCCAAATTTCCCTCCATAACGGTTGATTTAAGCTGCTAATTACATCACTCACTGATAAATAATGTTCCCATGGCAACCGGTACTAGAAATCTTGTAGATTGTGACTCGCAGTAACAAAACGACCAGTGGGCGTGTCCAAATTTCCCTCCAGAGCGGTTCATTTAAGCTACTAATTACATCACTCACTGATAAATATTGTTCCCATGGCAACCGGTACTAGAAATCTTGTAGATTTCTTCAAAGAAATTTGAATAGAAGACAAAGGCAACAAATCCTGAAGATGTTCTTAATACAGAGCTGTCATGCAGGTAAACGTCACGATCTGGCTAGTTTAGCTCGATCAGCTAGCAGATGGCTTACTGGACATGTTTGGGATCTGATCCGAAAAATCTAAATCTCGGGTTTTGGCTCACATAATCCGAGGGTAGACGAGGATGCTCATCAGTCTTCGCCGTCTCGGTCATTGCTGCGAAGTATTTGCTGTCTAAAGTGTCGAACGTCTTCAGGAAGCTGCTCCGTGTTGATTGGGTTTTGAAAACGAGTTCACTTTTGCACATGCCGTGTTGTTTAATTGGCTTACAGACTTCCAAGGTTAAAGTAGTCAAAAACTCAACTACTACGAAAACAGCCCATATACTAAAGATCTTGGATTCGGTTTACTTTTGACCTGGATATCGGTGAGAAACGGGCACGGTGTTGGGCGAAGAAAAGAAACACAGCAGGAAACTGGGGCAGTCGTCCTGCACGTTCTCACAGTGTAGCGTCTAGAAAGTGAGCCAGGTCAAGACAATCACTCTCTTGTGGTGGAAAAAAAAAAAGAATTGCTGGAGAAATACAGTGTGTTTATAAAGGATAGTTTTACATAAGACACTCTGGCTGCTTTTACAACAGAAATGTTAGTGAGAGACCGTACTATGAATGACGAGTAACATCAGGACAGTGTTGTGTCCTGAGGATTGATCCTTGTATTAAAAGATATTTATTTTATCACCAGTTTAACCTTTTGTCTGTGTTTTTGACTGTAATTTCCATTGTACTTTTACAAGTGTTATGGAAGAAGCTTTTATTTTGTTACATATACGTTACAGCACAGTAAACTTACAGTATTTCTTCGCATACCCCAACTTTGGTCAGCCATGATACAGCACCCCTGGAGCAGGGAAGGTTAAGGGCCTTGCTCAAAGCCCCAACAGTGGCAGCTTGGCAGTGCTGGGGCTTGAACCCTGATCCTTCAATCAACAACCCAGTGCCTTAATTGCTTGAACCACCACTATAGCTCTATTTTTTATTTCAAGGGGAGTTTAATGAAGGTGGACTTCCCTGAACCTGTGAATATCTCTTCACCGATGCATCCGCATGAGGTTTCCTGTCCTGAAGCACGCATCTAATCTCAACCAGAAGAACCGCGAACAATATTTCTATTTGTATTCGTTTCTCAGATAATGAAATTTGTATGCACCTTATTCCGACCGCCTGCCTCTGACATTGCTATTACGTTGTACGCACACACGCCACGGTGAGTTTTAGACGTTTTAAACGAATGTACGACGCGCACGGCAGGCATCTTGCGTAAATATAAAAAAAAAAAACGGTGGTGGAACCAAATGTATATTTAGAAAGTAAGAGATGAGACATCGTGTAGTTTCCATGTCTTCCATTGTCACCGTGATATACATACCATCTGGTTTTAGTAGAAAAAAAAAAAAGGGATTAAAAAAAGGGGTAAATAGTGCGCGTACTGAGTGATGTTTGTCACTGACAGCCAGCACGGCGGCATGGAAACGTTTCTTCACCACGACGGAAGCCTTTGATGCATATTTCACTGCATATCGATTTATCACCCGTATCATATTCTCTCTGAAATCTGATGAGCGATTACACTCGAACCAGGCTCATTGTCGTGTATCCCTGCTGAGATTCGGCAAAATAACAGAGGGACAATTTGACATATTTGTACATCTTGCCTTCAATTACTCTCTTTTAAAATTTTGGATTCTCTACTATAATCGTGCGCGAGCTTTATATCCGACTGGATGCACGCGCACAATTCCTGAGTGCCCTTCTTCTTGGTTATTTTCTCGGGAATAGCCGTGCGCGAGCAGCCTGTTTAGATTCCTTGATTGCTTTGGAAGTGCCGCACAAGATCAGGGGTTTCAGTACCCCTTTTGATTGCGCCGACGTTTATGTAATTGGATGCTTTCCTGCCATTTATTGTAAAAGCTGCCTTTTGCTTTTCATGCCTCCCACACGCTGCTGAGTCAGACGAACTCTCCGTTTACACTCCAGCGCCTCATCTTGCACACATCTGAGCGTGGCTAGGCGAAAAAAAACCTCCCCTTGAGTAATGAATAATGACTAATACCGTACGTTTAGGTGCGGGGGGAAAAAAAATCGGACTCGATTAGAATCGTAACAAAGGAAAAAATGAACGAGAAGCAGAAGTATCGAGCTTCCGGCTGCATTAAGGATGTGAATTCTGTCTTTACAGTCTGGATTCTCAATGGACTCAAAAATGGGATCAAATTTGAGAAAAAATATCACGTAAAAAATATTACGTAAAAAAATCGGTTGTGTAACTAACTGCGTTAAATACGTTTCTTAATGATTGTTAATGATTTCTCAGATCAGGCGTTTGATTTAATAAACGGCTTTAAAATACACACGCAAATCATCGCCTCAGCAAAGAAATCAGGTTTTTTTTTTTCAAACTATACATTTTCCCTCGAATCCCACTGACCACTTTATCCATTTTGTTCCACACATTTTCGCTTCAGTAGGTATTAGAAACATCTTTTAACAGAAAGCCCCTTCAACCACCTCAGGATACCTGAATCATATTTTCCGAACAATCCGTGGCGCACGAGGTCCAGGACCTCCGTCGCTTGGTATCGATTTGTACTTCACTATCAGGGTCAGCCTTGTGTTATGCAATCTAAACCATATCCTCGACTGGAAGAGGCTTAAAATGATGACAAATTCTGAATCTTTCTATATAGTTGGACGTAAGGTAGAAGTCAGGGAGTCGGTCAGGACGTTTCCTGAACCGACCAGAAATGGAAGTGTCTGTAATTTGCAATATTTATACACAAAGTGTTTAAAGCAGCACTGCTTGTGCTACATCTTGACACCATTTTGGAACAACTTTCCGGGAGAATTCGGCATGTTTTGCAAAATCTGTGCGGAATTTGATACAGCGCAGTGAAAGCCTGAACAACGGGAACGAATAGAGAGTTTAATTTCCTGTTTCTGTGCCCACATTAGACAGAGATGTCTGAGACTCGCTTGCCCTTTCAGTGGCTCTTATTTTTCCTCTCACATTCAGATTGCTATTATTGGTCATTGTTCAGTTTTGTGTTAAAGACTCATATAGAGACAGATAGAGGCTAGTGAACGTGTGTGAGGAATAAAACACTCAAGGTCTGCGGTTATAGGAGTCCAGCAATACCTCTTTCAGCATAGTGGTGTACAGTAGCAACATGTTGTACCTTTACATTTAAGAGCAAGGTAACAGGCGACATAGCTCTGTTCTCACGTCCTTATGACACGTCCATACCGTATGGACCGATGCAACGACGATAAACCTCCACTTAAGTGACGGGGAGATTAAAATGAGAAGAGCACTATCGATCCGGCACTTATCTCGCGACTAGCCGAGCATTGGCAATTTCTGAACCTGCTGTTTAATGATTATGTGACAAAGGAACAGAATTTTGTAAGGAAAAACGTGCTAGTAAGTAAACAGAAACCTTTAGCGAAGGATCGATCGATACAGACGTGGTATTCTATACGTTTGGTAAACTTACACAGGTTTTTGTTTTTAAACAGTGCATTTTTAACACGTAGACGTCCCAGTCTGTTGTGTTGTCCTGCGTCTGAATCGTATCATGCGTATTGTTTACACAGGCTTAAGTTTTGTGCCCTCTGTAGTGTGCATGTATAGTGGAATAGCTTAGCCTAGCCTAGCTTAGCCTCGCGGGGAAATCGTTTCTTTCTTTTCTGTCCAAGCTGAACAGCAAAGCGTGTAAAATCATGGACTGATTTTCTGTTACTGTGTCATCGCCTGACACGACCTGATCCTGACTGAGTTCTGTTTAAATCTCCAGTCTAGACCAGAAGTATGTAATCTGCCTTGTCACGCGTTACATAGAATAGGATAGAATGCGGGCATAGAAGCCTTTTTTATCGCCACATATACATTACAGCACAATGGAATACTTTTCTTCACATACTCCAACTGAGGAGGTTGGGGTCAGAGTGCAGGGGCTGCTGTGATGATGTGCCGCTGGAGCAGGAAGGGTTGAGGGCCTTGCTCAAGGGCCCAGCAGTGGCAGCTTGGCTGTGCTGGGCTTTGAACCCCGATCCTCCGATCAACAACCCAGAGCCTTAACCAGTTGAGCCACCACTGCCCCCCCCCCACCTGCCCCACCACTGCCACCCCACTGATGGTCCTGTCGATATTTTATCGTACACCGTATTTTGTGAGGTGTGTAAGAAGGGTAAATTCCGTTCCGCTCAACAGCTGGACTAGACGTTTTCTCTCGAGCTGGCACGAGGCTCTCAACTTCACAGTAGGCCCAGCGCTAGGGTAAAAGCCCCGTTTAACTTCTGCAGAGCAGCTTAGTAGGACCTCGGCTCCCATCTGTAATTTATCAAACGGGGACGTCAGACAAGCTGTGGAAAATTCCTGAAATTGCAGATTGTATCCTGCATTTATCTGCCCTTTTTGTCTGTGCGTGGGAGGGTTAATGCGCGTGTGGATACACACTGTGCAGGTGTTTCTGTTTTATGTCTGAAGGGTGTTTATTCTCTCTCTCTCTCTCTCTCTCTCTCTCGCTCGTTTTTTCCCCCTTCTCTTTCCTCCTCCAAGAAGTCTATACAAACACCATCCTCTAGTCATTTATCAGTAAGCCCTGCCTATTGATTAGGCTTTGTTTGTTGTAATTTATGCTTGATGAATGCTGCTGCTGGGTGTGTGTGTGTGTGTGTGTGTGTGTGTGTGTGTGTGTGTTAAAACGTATTAAAATTGGTCTTAAAGCATTGGTCAGAGCTGTGGTGACTTTAAAACACAATCCTGGTGACACTGTGCAAATAAGGACCACCAGTTCATCACAGTCCAACACACATACTGTACACGCACACATCTAGGGGTAATTTAGAGTCACTAATCCATCTACCAGTAGGTGGAAACTGAAGTACTTGGAAAAAACCCCCCACATAGACAAAGAGTTCATCTGAAGCTCCACGGAGACAGTAACCCGAGCTCAGGATCGAAACAGGGACAACGCTACCCGCTACGCCACCACGCCGTCCCTCCGCCCCAACTCCAGCTCCTGTTACAGATACCTCACTGTCGTCTCCAGAACTGATCTAAAGTAAGCATCATACGGCGGTTCTCCGTATCTGGAAGAGATTTGTTAGGAAATAGATCAAGTCAGCATTTTGAGGTTTTTATTTATTTATTTATTTTTTTTTTTAAGAAAGTGACTTTAACAGTTAGGCAGATAGAAATTGTACCAGCTTCAGTTGCGTCCTGCTTCATGAAGCTTTCGGACCTTCTAAGTGAAGAGCGCAACCCTGTGTGGATGCTGAACCTGGATGCAAAATAATAAACGAATCGCTAACCATAAACTCATGATGTTAGGCGTCTCCGTTAACGTTGGATTCTTGCGCCTGAAATGGGTCCAAATCAGTTAACTGCCTCGACAGGGTTCCATTGAATTTATTACTAATTCAGTTACTAAAAAGGGGGGCACGGTGGCTTAGTGGTTAGCACGTTCGCCTCACACCTCCAGGGTTGGGGTTCGATTCCTGCCTCCGCCTTGTGTGTGTGGAGTTTGCATGTTCTCCCCGTGCCTCGGGGGTTTCCTCCGTGTACTCCGGTTTCCTCCCCCGGTCCAAAGACATGCATGGTAGGTTGATTGGCATCTCTGGAAAATTGTCCGTAGTGTGTGAGTGTGTGAGTGAGTGAGAGTGTGTGTGCCCTGCGATGGGTTGGCACTCCGTCCAGGGTGTATCCTGCCTCGATGCCCGATGACGCCTGATATAGGCACAGGCTCACCGTGACCCGAGGTAGTTCGGATAAGCGGTAGAAAATTAATGAATGAATTACTAAATCATTGACTAGCATTGGAATGCAAGTCACACCATTTTAACGCCCGCTAACCTACATGGCGTCTCAGCCGTTTTCTTTTTTAGTCACGTGTCTGCATATTGTGAATCAGTTCTGATATTCATCGGTCTCTATCGGTCGTGATCTGTTTCTCTCCGAACTACTCACTGTGATTTAGCTGCAGTTAAACTGGTTAACACTCAGACCTGCCATCTGGGACCCACACACACACACACACACACACACACACACACACACACACTGATCACTAATTAAGTCAGAGACAGCAGTGAGCAAGCTGAGAGCTGATCTGAGAGCTTGTGCATGATAAGAAGGACTAGACACCCAGCTCGTCTAAAAGCGTGCTTATAAATCCAGACATGTGCTAGATCCGTGAATCCTGTTGGATCGACGCAAAATGAAAAAGGTGATGTAATAGAAACGGATCGTGTCGTCTTCTAGATATCGCGACAATTTAAGGTTGCGTAGCGATTAAATCGCGCAAGCCTGACTTCAACATCAACTAATAAAAATTAAAAAAATGGATGAAATTTGAAAATTTCTTTTTTCCATTTCTTTTTCTTCTATTAAACAGAAATCTAACTGCACTCTCAAGACAAATCCCACCTCCCACCCCAACCAACCCCTCCAAAAAAATCTCAACAAAAACACAACAAATATTCCAATATCAAACACGTTTCACATGTTTCCATTAAGTCAGCTTCGGAGTAAACCACAGTCATTGCTGAGGAACTCATTTGTGACCAACGGCAAGATTTCCTTGTGGATGTCCAGGAGATGCCTCATACAGCATGGAACGATAGTGTACGGTCAAGAACCCTAGTAGAAAATCCCAGGTAGAAGGACAAAGAATGAGAAACCAACGAAATAAGTAAGAAGCAACTCTCCGTCGGTCCGAGGTGACTTTTTTTATTACTGGTCATCCGCACGGTTTTAAGCCCTCGTGCCTGCGGTTCAGAGCCTTTGGGTTGAAAACCGAACCCCTCGTAAGCTCCAGGTAATTGCAGTTCTGCTCCATAGAGCCTCTCTTTCCCCCCCTCCAATTTTAATAATGCACTTTGCATCCGATCAGGGGACTTGTTCTCTCGTTCTCGCTTTCCTCTTTATTGCCTTTCCATCTCTCACAGTATCTCGCTGTCTCGCTTCTCTCTCTCTCTCTCTCTCTCTCTCTCTCTCTCTCTCTCTCTCTCTCTCTCTCTCTTTCTCTTCACCTCCCACTTCTGACTTCTTAATTAGTCTGGCGTCCTGCTCTAGGCCTTGGCCCAGTTTCTTCAGACTCTTGGAAACTTTTGGGACTCGGTGTAAACAGAGAACACACACAAACACACAACAGCCGCATTTGTTAGTTTGATCTCATCGCCGCTGACGACTGTCGAAAGCAAGCCCTGTCTTTTATAACCCATCGTTAATCCGGGCTTTACACTGTTCTGTTTGTGGCACATCGTTCAATCATTTGGTCGCGAATTGAGACCAGGGCTCTCAGGACGCATAACGCGCCGCGCTCTCGGGTCGGTCACGTTGCCGTCGCGACAACGTTTTGTCTTTATCAGGATTACGTAAAGAACTGAATATGCTATAAGTACCATAGCTGGAGTTGGAAAATGTCTTGTGCCAAAGATTTTATTTTGGCTTTCAGGTAATCAGTCAACCAGCGTGGACCGTTTCATATATATATATATATATATATATATATATATATATATATATATATATATATAAGTATACTAAAGGGTTCATGCAAATCGATTACAGTCTTGAGCTCATCCTCTGACAGGGCTGCTTTAATTTCAGGGTCATTTCCCGCCACAGGAACTTCCAGTCACTGAGAAGATCGCATTACGTTCCTAACCCAAAGGGTCCAGTAAACCATGTGACACTATAAAATCATTTAAGGATGGCAGCTATTGGTCACATCAAATTCTTCTAATTACTCTTTATTCGTGATTGGTTCATTTTTGTAGC
>NC_062521.1:4241227-4251227 GCF_022655615.1 Tachysurus fulvidraco | reverse complement strand
TGGATGCAAGTGTTGAGGATGCAGAAGACAGGGATAGGTGGAGAGAGATGATTCGCTGTGGCGACCCCTGAAGGGAAAAGCCGTAAGAAGAAGATTTAAAATTTACGCCATTTGCCAGATGCTCTTATCCAGATCGACTTAGCTTCAGCTGAGCAATTAAGGGTTAAGGGTCTTGCTCAGGGACCCAGTAGTGGCATCTTTGTGGGACTGGGGTTCGAACTCACAACCTTCAAATCAGTAGTCCGACACCTTAACCACTCGTGTACATGTTGTTTGTCAAAGTATCGTCTTCGGGTATCGTATGATATCCGGGTGTTATGGTTATCATATCGATGCTAGTACACTAGCGCAAATGAATACAACCGAAGGGCTGGGATTTAATTTGTAGATTCACAAAATTGACACAATATGAAACTATTTACAATTTAGGAACGAGCAATCAGAGGGACAGCTCAGGATGGCTGTTTTGGGGACAAGGTCAGAGAGGCCGGAGGAGGGGGACGGTTATATTGGTAGAAGGATGATGGAGATGGAGCTGCCAGGTAAGAGGTCAAGAGGAAGGTTAAAGAGGAGATATATGGATGTGTTAAATGAGGACATGATGGTAATCGGTGCGAGAGAAGACGACGATTAGGATTACGAGTTAGGTGGAAACTGATGATTCGCTGTGGCGCCCCCTAACTGGAAAAGCTGAAGGTGGAAGAAGATTCGGAATATTTTCACGTCAGTGCAGTTAATGGCTTCGGAAAAAGGTTTCTTCACATGTAACGTCGTGTGTACAGTCTTTTGTTTTCAGCTTGTGTGTTGAACATGTAGCTTAACGCATGATGCATGTAATTGTCATTCACAGGGATGCTCTTTGCAGTAACTGTAGTCTATCATATCGTACACCCAAATTAGCCCACTGCCATACATCTCTACAAACAGAGAAAGTTTTTTTTTCTTCCTGAGCTGTAGCTTGTGGATTATTTACTTAAGAAACTATACATAGCTGCACACATGATCCAAAGTCAGTATGTATGTGTTAAGTGCAAAGGTTATAGTGAAAGACCACAGTAGCTGTCAGAACACAGACAGACTGGGTTAATGTAAGCAGGTCCACATCCATCCGTGAATACGATCGATACTGATGCATAGATAAACACCAGCTCAAAGATTCAAAAGGGAACGAAAAAAGAAAGAAAAAAAAAAACAACTTTTAAAATCCATCCCACAAGCTTCAAGACAAATCAAATAAAAATAAATCCACAGGAAACTCAGACTTTCAGAAAGGCTTCATGGACCAAAAACAACACAAAGTTTAAAGGAGCTTGAAATTTCTTATTAAAATTGTCGCAGATTCGACAGAGAAAGCGATACTAACCTTCCGGGTTTGACGACATATAAGCATCGCACGTGCTATACACCATGTAGAGAGAGAAGTATCGTTAGAATTCCCCTGCGTACCGAGCATCAGGATTTTTGCCACTGTTTGCTTTTTCTGTGTATGACCTATTTGTTTTTTTTCTGACTTTCCTGCCCGTGCACCACGACTACGTCTTTGCCTGGTGTGTCGGGATGATTTCACCTTTTTCTCGCATTAAAGCTGCGTCACATCCTGCATATGGATTCCATCATTGCCTCGTTACACCCGTGCTTGCAATTTCACCGAATCAAGGATTTGAGTTCATTCATTCATTCATTCATTTTCTGCCGGTTAGCTGAATTTCTCGGGCCCCCGGGAGCCTGTGCCTATCTCAGGCGTCATCGGGCATCGAGGCAGGATACACCCTGGACGGAGTGCCAACCCATCGCAGGGCACACACACACTCTCATTCACTCACACACTCACACACTACGGACAATTTACCAGAGATGCCAATCAACCTACCATGCATGTTTTTGGACCGGGGGAGGAAACCGGAGTACCCGGAGGAAACCCCCGAGGCACGGGGAGAACATGCAAACTCCACACACACAAGGTGGAGGCAGTGTTGTAATGTAACGAAGTAAAAATGCTTCGTAACCGCACTACATTTCCTAGATAAAATCTATACTTTTACTCCGTTATATTTCCACTAAGCATCTTCGTTACTCGTTACTACAAAATAAAATCAGAAGAAATGTGTGCGACTGTAATAAGGGAGGTTTGGCCAATCACTGCTCCTAGATTGTATTATGCAGCTCCGCACGCGCTAGGGAGAAGCACAGGAACGTGCCGCGTGCATCTGCAATCGGAGCTGGAGGCGTTTATCTATAACGGTAATCGGCGGAAAGCCGCAAAGACGGCAACCGAAAGCAGTGAAATGTCACTATTCTTATTACCAGAGTTGATAACACAAACAAAATATTAATGCAATATCAATACTAAATAAAAAAACATTTATTGATTTGGTCTTTGTCTTGTGAAATTTTTTATATTAATGACTGCATTTATTGGACACACTGTTTGTAGAGAATTCACACATACATGAACTGATCTGATTCAAGACTGACATCATTACATCATGCATAAAATTTTGGTGTCCACTTTTGCCATTTTAAATAATACCATAACTTTTGGCTTACTATGTAGTCATATGATATATAATATAAAACTCTTCTTGTTTTAAATTCTCACTGAGGGCTAAAACCCCTAAAGATGAAACCCTAGAACCGCCCCTGATCTTATGCCTACCGAAAATCACTGAAATTTTACTTTTTACTTTTACTTCAAATACTTAAGTACATTAAATATCAGAAAATTACTTTTGATACTTAAGTACAGTAAATATCAGATACTTTAAGACTTTTACTTGAGTAATATTCTAAAAGGTGACTTTCACCTCTACCAAAGTCTTTTTCTAGTACGATACTTGTACTTTCACTCGAGTATTGCTTTCTAGTACTTTATGCAACACTGGGCGGAGGCAAGAATCGAACCCCCAAGCCTGGAGATGTGAGGCAAACGTGCTAACCACTAAGCCTCCGTGCCCCCGGATTTGAGTCGAATCGTAAATCTTAGAAAACAAATGCTGCAAAATCAAGCAAAATTTTGGGCCCCAACAATCACCAAAAACTCCCGGAGCGACTGAAGAATATCAGCGTTCAGAAACATCGACTGACTGATTGTTTGGTCCTGGACGAACGTTGTTTCATTTTATTGTGCCCTGTGTGACAGTTAATGCTTCTTGACTTGACTTGACATGTTTGCACCGTAATTCTTCTTCTTCTTCACTCTCAGTATCCATGGAGATTCCATTTTATTAGGAACGACAGCCTTGTATCTACAATGATTGGCCATATTTTCAGGTCAACTTTATTGGATAGCTCACCAGCTACGAACGTGACTCTCATTTCAACAGCGTAGCAGTTCGGAGACTCGACCTGACGATCTTGAAGTTTAGAGAACACTTAAAAGTAGGGTTGGGCATCAAAAGAAATTTTCCGATTCCGGTTCCAGTTCTGCCTTACGATTCCCGGTTCTGATTCCGATTCCATTATAAAAGGAATGTGAAAAATAATACACAATTCCATTTGTGTTTCTCACTCTTTAAATATTTTAAGCATTTCTATTCATATCAATTTAAATTTAAATAAACCCAACATCCAATTTAACATCGAGAATTACAACTTAGCAAAACAGTTAGCAATTTTTCTGAAGAAAAATGAACACGTCCGCTTTCTCTGGGAGAAGACGAGACCTTTCCTGGCTTATTGTATCTCCAGCTGTGGAGAAAACCCTCTCAGATGGGGGTAGATTTGCTTCATTGTTGTAGCTTTGGAAACGAATCCACACTTTAGACTTTTTTTTAGACATGTTTAACACAAAGCGTACCTCAGCACAGCAGCGCGAGTGACTGATTTCTGTGGTAAGCTGCGTTAATTTGGTTGCGTGACTGTAAACAGTGTGAACAATAAATTTTCATGAGGTAAGACATGGCTATTTAAAGTGATCGCTCCCAGCGCTTTGCCCGTTCATCGCATCAGAACCGCGTTTGGAACCGAAACTTAAAAATTCTGCGCGCTTCCGGTTTCTGTTAATAAACAGAACCGGTTCTGAATAAGAACCGGTTCTCGGTTCCCAACCCTACTTAAAAGAAACTTTGTCCTTGCCTCCAGTTGATGATTTTCGAATAACTGCATGTTACCGTGGTGTTTTATTTGTCTTACATACACACTTATGCTACATCATGCTATGTCAGCTGTGTTAAGAATATGCACATCATACGCCGGACTTTATGCTTTAATATAAGATTTCCTGTAAAGGGAAAACCTTTTTTTGTAAAGATTTCCTTTGTGAGACTTTTCTACTTTTAAAGTAAACTCTTAAATAGAAATGAACAGAAGTAATTGTGGAAGACTTGAGACTAGAGAGCAGAGAGAACGGTAAATGGGATCGATTCCTGCTGGGATTTTAATGCTCGATGTGCTGCATGGAGCGATTCGGCTACGAACGTTAGCCTGATGTCAGCATTCTATCAGCAGGAATATCGTCACGTTTCACAAGGTCAGTGTGTTTATTAGGGTTTATCCATTATTTAACAGTTGACGCGCTTATCGATAGCAAGGGTTGAGTAACAGGTTGGCGAAGTCAGTGGAGGCAAAGCTGTGCAAGGAGTCCAAAACACAAGCAGGAAGTGCTCAAAGGATGGTTAATATAAGACTACAAACAAATGGACACACGGGCAAAGACTAGCGCCAGACTTTACCTTGTAATCTTTAATATTTCATTGTTTATTTGCTTTAATATGCGAAATTTCTATTTTATGTCTTGTTTTTCTATCTCCCTGCATTCATTCACCCGTCCCTGTGAAGTGTCTGAAATAGATTCCGGATAAAAGCCAAAAACAGGACGTTGCATCAGCAGAATTTCCTAATTCACCCAAATAACAGCTTGAAAGTAACTTTATTCAAATCAGTTGTTAAAATGCACTAAAACGAGATATTGTGACAGAACATTCTGAACGAATGCGTTCCAACACGAGCGAAGGTAGATGATGTTCATTTCATTTCAATTTTGCAATTGACATCGTCTCAAAGCAGCTTTACAGAACATAAGAAATATAGTTTCATATTATACAAAGATTAATATTAGACTTCTATTTAAATATGTCTGTATTTATCCCTAATGAACAATCCTGAGGTGACTGAGGTGAGGAAGAACCTTGAGAGGAACCAGACTCAAAAGGGAACCTCATCCTCATTCGGGTGACCCTGTAGGGTGTGGTTATAAACTGTTATAAACATCGGAGAGTGTTATTATGAATAACACAGTCCAAGACCACATGGAGTCAGCATCTCCTTTTTGAATGTCCGAAATCTTCATGAAGCTTGAGCTGGTACATCTCTAGATGCCTCAGGATCCTCACAGGGTTGGTTTCTTCTCACCGAAGGTCTGAAATCTTCATGAAGCTGAACACAACTGGAGGTGGTTCAATCTCTGGATGCCTCATGATGGGGAGAAAAAGAGAAGCAAGTGGAGAGGAATTGGCATAGCTGCTGTACATGGTATTAATCAGAACTAGATGATAATGTGTGCTTGATCAGATGAACTGGAGCACAAGGTTATAGTATAATACAACCGTCTGCTCGGTCGTAGGATTCCACCACGGCTTTATTGGCTTCATCTCGTACGCCGCGTCGTTCGTTAAAGCACGTAAGGCTGCCGTTAATGACGTCGTCAACCAGATTTAGTCATACACACAAGCAGACATGGACAGTGTACGAGGGGAAAGTATGCAGCGGCCTTCAGTCTTCTCTTGTACCGCATTAGATGGGTTTATTTATGTCGGAATTGGCATCGGAGGACGCGAGTGTGATATGAGAAATGAAATGAACGAGGGAGCGTGTAAGGAATGAGGCTGTAAAGTAGCGCTGGAGCTGATAGAAAGCCAGACTGGTTCACGGCAGGGACTCTGTCATTTTCTGTCGTTCTGACCAGAATCTCGCTCTGTTTTTCTCAGGAACACACACACAAACACACACACACACACACACACACACACACACACACACACACACACACACACACACACACACACACATATATATTGCTGTAATGTATTCTGCCCAGCGGCCCTCTATCTATAATTGCTGGGCTTTTCAACTCTGACCTGTGGCTGCTGGCATGTGTTAATTCACAGTCGTTGCAGACAGACCTCTGAGGCGTGTGTGTGTGTGTGTGTGTGTGTGTGTGTGTGTGTGTGTGTGTGTGTGTGTGTGTGTGTGTGTGTGTGTGTGTGTGTGCGTTCTTTTTTATTGGCGACGGAAGCTTCAGAGACGAAACAAAAAGGCAGTGTGTAAGCCAATGTGGCTTTGTCTGTCAGGGTCACAAGCGTCTGCAAGGGTCATTGAAGAAGTGATTTAATGAGTGTATCTGTCTGTCTGTCTGTCTGTCTGTCTGTGTCTGTCTGTCTATCTATCTATCTATCTATCTATCTATCTATCTATCTATCTATCTATCTATCAATACAGTATTTTTCATAGGTGTCTATCTCTCTCTCTCTCTCTCTCTCTCTCTCTGTATCTGTCTGTCTGTCTGTCTGTCTGTCTGTCTGTCTGTCTGTCTGTCTATCTATCTATCTATCTATCTATCTATCTATCTATCTATCTATCTATCTATCTATCTATCTATCTATCTATCTATCTATCTATCTCTCTGTGTATTTGTCTGTCTGTCTATCTATCTATCTATCTATCTATCTATCTATCTATCTATCTATCTATCTATCTATCTATCTATCTATCTATCTGTCTATCAATACAGTATTTTTCATAGGTGTCTATCTCTCTCTCTCTCTCTCTCTCTCTCTCTCTCTCTCTCTCTCTCTCTCTCTCTCTCTGTCTCACTGATAATCCTCCCGTCTTCTATCCTGCTGTCTTTTCATTCACTATGGACAGATTGTTTCCCCAGACAGAGATTTTGGCTGCTTTTTTTTTTTTTTTCGTCGTCGTTGTTGTTTTTTGACGATTTACAAGATTCTGATTTATGGCCCACATTTTATTTTTTATTTGATGCACAGAAGCCTACACATTAAGCTGCTTGGACAAATGAGTTTTATTACTGTCCGTTTTCCTGCTGGAGAGAAAATGTTCCGAACTACAGGAACTCTCTTTATTTTCTTCCTCCACGGGCTTCACGTTTATGTCTTTAAGATATTAATGCACATGTTGGCTGTTTATAGTCCTTAGTTAACTTACTAATCTGAAATACATGAACAATCTAATACACCTAGATCTATTTCTTTATTACCTGCTATTTTATTCCAGAAATTCTGAACAGAAATAATATGGAGTTGAACTGTTGCCCGTTTTAATGGCTCATTAAGGGGCAGAGAGGGGATGAGAGTATGTGCTGTGTAATGGTATGTAGCCAAGCTTGGCATTGTCTGAGAGACAAAATTAGTGTGTGTGTGTGTGTGTGTGTGTGTGTGTGTGTGTGTGTGTGTGTGTGTGTGTGTGTGTGTTTTAGGTGATTCTCATTAATCCGGAGTGTTCAGTCCCTTGATAGACACAAGGAAGGAAAATTTCAATTCTCTCTCTTGTGCCGTCTGTCTTTCAGTCTCTCTCAGTGGTGTGTGTGTGTGTGTGTGTGTGTGTGTGTGTGTGTGTGTGTTTGCAGGACTCCATTTGTATGATGGGCTTATAGCACACAGCCTAAAATGCTAGAGGTCTCGCACGTTTTATATTTACACTCGAATGCTGCTGCAGATGAGGGGTGTGTGTGTGTTTGTGTGTGTGTGTGTGTGTGTGAGAGAAAGAAAGAGAGAGAGAACACATGTGTGGGTGATAGATACAGTTTGGTGTCTTAATGAATTTAGTGACTATTGGTGTCATTTGAATCTCTGTGTACTCTTCTGCCTGTCTTTATCTCATATCTCATACACACGTGCACAGCGTGAACACACACACAGACGTGCACACACAGGCACCTCCACCTGCACCTTTAGCACCCAGACTCTTCATTACTGACAGCTCGACGGTGTTGTATGTTCTTTGGGTTTATTGGAACACATGGTCAGTCGCAGCTCACTTGATTTGAGAGCCGTCATTTTCTGTCCTCACGACGAAGTGCACTCGATCAGGCCGAGTTTCCTGTTCAAAAAACAACACTTAACCTACATCGTCGTTCACGCCAAGGTCAGGAGTTTTCCGCCTGCTCTTCCTTTGCACCCTCCTCCCCTTGCCAAATGATTAGGGGAAGTGTTTAAAGTTGTACTGTAACACGGGTCCTGTCTAATTAAACTCTAATTAAAGTCTGAGTCCTGGTCGTTTGTCTAAGCTTTCACAGCTCCCCCTTTTTACTTCCTGACCTTCTTGAACTCGATGTATTCACTGATCCTACAAAGTCCAGTGCGCTCTCTCTCTCTCTCTCTCTCTCTCTCTCTCTCTCTCTCTCTCTCTCTCTCTCTCTCTTTTCACACCCTCACTCTCTCACCTCTTGCCCTGCATGACTCCATTCTCACCTTGCCATGGCTATTAGCATCCTGAAGAGAGAAAGATTGAGTAGAATGAAGAACATATGCTGCTCTGTGAGACTCTGCTCAACGTCACGTGTACACACACATACACATGCGCATGTGGACACACACACACACACACACACACACACACACACACACACACACACACACACACACACACACACACACAGTTAAAGAAGTTCTAATTTTAACCTGCACCAGCTGCTTACCTTTTCACAACTCTGTTGTTCTGCAGCAGAGGCAGGTGTGTGAGTGTGTGTGTGTGTGTGTGTGTGTGTGTGTGTGTGTGTGTGTGTGTGTGTTAGAAACTGAGGCACACACAAACACACATGGGAATAAAATGGCTTTATTTATTTTTTCACATGGACACAAAGAGACTCTGGTTCTGCCAAAAAGATGGAGTAGTTTTTTGCCATCGTTACCGGGCGCTCCTGATTTTTGACAGCCAGATCTGTTTCTCTCTCTCTCTCACTCACTCACACTCTCACACACACACACACACACACACACACACACACACACACACACACACACACACAACAAGTCGAAGGTTACCGCAACAGAAACGTTCTGTTCCTGTGTATCAATGTTTCTACCTGCTTTTATGCAAATTTTTACATTTTTTGGAAAGGAAATGAAACAACAAACAAGCAAAGCAGACAAAAAAACGGAAGAAGAAAAAAAAAGACGCCTACATATCAGCACAAACTGATGAAAAGGACACAGGGAAGGTAATCAGCGGCGGTGTGGTGACTTGCTGGTACCACCCCAAATCTTTACCATTTAGTTTCTCTTCGTTTATAAAATGAATAAAATATTTCTAATTTCCATTTCTAGTCAAGTTGTGGAATGTCCACGAACAACAGGTTTGTTCCTGTTATCACTCGTGTTACAGCAGCTACAGACACATCAAAACACACACGTACTGTACTGTGGTTTCTATAGCAATGCCGTCAGCTCGGTAGGATCTTTTTTGTGATCCGTGACATGCTCTTTGAGAGAGCTCAACACAAACAGAATGGCCGTCAGTAACCTGGTGCTTGCTCTTTGTTTCTTCTCCTCACATTCTTTTTTTTATTTTTTTATTTCTTCTTTCTTACATTTCTATCCTGTCAATCTGAGACCAAGACCTTAGCCAAGTCTGGAGCTTTATCTGTGTTTGACCACTTCTCCATCTCTCTCTCTCTCTCTCTCTCTCTCTCTCTCTCTCTCTCTCTCTCTCTCTCTCTCTCTCTCTCTCTCTCTCGCTGTCCCTCTTTCCAAGTATCCATCTTGGTTTGTATTTAAGGCCTGATTTTTAAATCCTCTCAAAGATTGTTGTCTTTAGGTTGAACTGACCACTTGCCCCTATACACCATTTCCCACTATGTGTCCGTTTAGAGTTCTATTGTTTGTTTGTTTTTTGTCCCTGTTTGGACATTGTTCTCTTATCTTACTGTGCGCACCTACTGTATTTCCTTTTCTAGTTATCTTGGTTTATTTCACAGCTCTAACGAACTCTCAGTTCTGATTGGCCAGACGATGTTGTTTGTTTATTTTTGTTTGCTCGGACAGAA